>NC_081365.1:11672687-11972687 GCF_030684315.1 Stegostoma tigrinum | reverse complement strand
CCTGGTATCAATAGCTGATAAATTGGGCAGAGTAATGGCAGATAGAATTTAATCCTGACACATGGATGCATTTTGCAAGGTCAAACAAAAGAAAGATTTACACAATGAGTGATAGGAGTAAAGGGGCTTGGGCTACAAGTCCATAGATCCCTGAAGGTGTCAGCACAGGTAGCCAGGGTGGTGAGAAAGGCACATGGGATGCTTGCCTTCATTAGCTGGGGCATAGACTATAGGAGTGAGGAAGTCTTATTGCAACTTTGTAAAATGTTGGTTCAGCCACAGATGGAATACTGTGTACAGTTCTAGTTGCCAAACTATTGAACGGATGTGATTGCATTGGAGATTGTTCAGAGGACATTCACCAGGATGTTTCCTGGGATGAGAAGTCTCAGTTATGACGAAAGACTGGATAGGCTGAGTTTGTTTTCCTTGGAGCAGAGAGGCTGAGTGGAGAATTTTGATTGCAGTGTATAAAATTATGAGAAGCATATACAGAGTAGCTCGTGAGAAGCTATCGTGAGAAAATGAGAACCGTTGCAGACATGTCCAAAACCAAAAGACATAAGTTTAAGGTGAGGAGTTTAGAGGAGATCTGAGAAAACCTTTTCCACCCAGAGCGTGGTAGATATATGGAAAGCATTGCCCTTGTGGGTGGTAGAGGCAAACACTCTTGCAACATTTCAGAAGCATCTAGATTAGTGCTTAAAATGCCACGGCAGAGGCGGCTATGGGCCGAGTGCAGGTTAATGAGATTAAAGTAGCTTGGTATTCGTTGGTCAGCATTGATGTGGTGGGCCGAAGGGCCTGTTTCTCTGCTGGATGACTCAATGACTCTGCGTGTATGCACACACCTTGGTATCATTGAATAATAGAATCACTACAGTGTGGAAAGAGGCCACTCAGCCCATCAAATTTGCATTGACCCTCCAAAGAGCATCCCACCCAGAAGTAGCCCCAACCCTATTCCTGTAACCCTGTATTTGCCATGTTCATTCCACCAAACCTGGGCATCTTTGGTGTCATTGTAATACATGAGAAACAAACCACACCCGCTATGGTCGAACAGACTAGATGCGACACAATCAACAATCTCGAAGCTTGTGACATTGCAATGAGATAGACACCAGGAGCTATTAAATACATGGACTAGGAAGGTCTAGGGTCTAATATGTCGTACCTTTACATCTCAGGGAATCACAGATTTTGCTCGTACATGGAACTACTTCGGTAGGTGTAACTTTTGGAAGACTGTTTAAAGAATGTTTCAACAGTTGCATGTGTGGAATCAGCTCCAACAACAACGTAGAAGCTCAATACGATCCAGGAGAAAACAACCACTTTGGTTGGCATGTCATCCAACACCTTCTATATTCACTTACTTGATTCAATAAATGGGTGAATGTGGTCAGCCAGAGGTCTCTGGCATGATGCTGGTCTTTAGCCAGTTCAGTTTATAAGACTAGAAAGAAAATAAGAAATAGGAACAGGAATAGACCATTTGGCCCCTCATGTCTGCTCCACCATTCAGTAGGATCATGGTTGATTTGAAATTCCTCATGTTCACTTTCCTACCCTTTCCCAATAACCGTTGATTTATACTGAGCAAGAATCCATCTCTCTCAGCCTTAATGTTCACAAGGACTCTGCACCCACAGCTCTCTGTGGTAAGAAGTTCCAGAGATTCACAATCCTCTGAGAGAAGAAATTCCTCCTCATCGGTGTCTCAAACTGATGTTCCTTTATTCCTCAATTTAGAAACTTAACTGCTGCACTTTCTGGCCCTTTTACAAAATGGCTTTGATACAGAGTTAAGGTCATTTAAGCAAATCATTGAGTGACGTGTCTTGAGATTTTTCACTGACATAATAAGACAACACATAAATATTTGTCCCTTGAATATTGTTAGAGTTTAACTTCTTAGAAGTAGCTGTAGTGAAGTCCTTTGCAGGAAATCTTCAACACTTCACAACTTGTACATGCGATAAAATGGAATAAAGTTATTTTTCCACCTCTGAAAATGCCTTTTATGAGGCTTAACTGTTATCAAAGAATCAACATAAGATAATTGAACTGTGTGATATCGAATTAGCTTCTGTGAAGACATTTATTGGGTACATCTACATTCTGAAAATGAGTTCAGATATGAGTTCAAAAAAACTGGAAATTAAAATGACATGAGCAATTCAACGTAATTTGAATGAATCCATATTCACTTTACATGGAGTGTCATAGTGCTTAGCTGCACTGAATGAGTCAATGCTGTCAGGCATTTTTTTATGCAACCTTGTTTTGAGTGAATTTGTTCATCGTACAGACACCTTAGAACTTGCTGGACATAGCAGACAAGGATAGCTATGGAGGGAATGTTTTCTGACTGGAGGTATGGATCAGTGCTGGGATCTCTGTTGTTTGTGATATAAACATATATATAAATAAGAAGGATCATCAGAAGGGTCTAGGTCCGAAACATTAGCTTTCTTGCTCCGAAGATGCTGCTTGGCCTGCTGTGTTCATCCAGCTCCACACTTTGTTATCTCAGATTCTCCAGCGTCTGCAGTTCCCATTAAAATACATTGATTTTAGTAAAGCTTTTGACATGGTACCACATGGAGACTGATAAAGAAGGTAAAAGCTCATGGGATTCAGGATAACTTGGTAAGTTAGAACCAAAATTGGCTTAGTGACAGGAGACACAGGGCAGGTATATAAGGCTATTTCTGTGAGTGGATCCCAGTGTGCAGTGGTATACTGCAGGGATCAGTGCTCTGTCCCTTATTGTTTGTGGTATTCATAAATGAGCGAAATGCGTTAGTTTGCAGATGATACAAAGATTGGCTAGGTTAAAGACTTCGAGGATGAAGGTATTAGGTTTCAGGAAGATAAAAAGCAAATTGTTCAGATGGGCAGATCTGTGGCAGATTGAATTTAACTCTGATAAATGTGAAGTGATACACTTTGGAAGAAGGAACAAGACAAGGGCATACTTAATGAATGGCACTACACTATGAAGCTCAGAGGAACAGAGGGAGCTTGTCCACAGGTCCCTAAAGGTGGAAGAACAGCTTGGGAGGGTAGTTCATAAGGTATGAGGGATGTTTGCCTTTAGCAGTCATGTCGTAGATTGTAAGAGCAGGGAGATTATGTTGGGCCTGTAGAGAACTTGGATCTGTTCACAACTGGAGTGCCGTATGCGGTTCTGGTTGCCACACTGTAAGACGGATGTAATTGCACTGGGAGGAGTAGAGAGGAGATTCACCAGGGTGTTGCCTGGGATGGAGCAGTTTAACTGTGAAGAGAGGCTGCATACGCTCGAGTTATTTTATTTGGAGCAGAGAAAGTTAATTGAGGTGCATAAAATTTTGAGAGTCACAGACAAGGCAAATAGAAAGCAACAGTTCCTTTAGTTGAAGGGTCAATAAAAGTAAAAAGCAGCAGGTTTACAGGGGATTTGAAGAAAACGTTTTCACCCAGAGGGTAGTGGAGGACTGGAATGCACTGTCTGGGATGGTAGTTGAGGCAAGAAACCTCACAAACTTTAACAAGTAGTGGATGAACACCTCAAGTGTTCATAACATTTAAAGCCATGGGACTAGTGTTGGAAGTGGGACTAACATAGAAAGTGTATTTCTGGCTGTATAGATTCGATGGGCCAAAGATTCTCTTCTGTTCTGGCCAGTGTACTGGCCTAATGGTATTAGTGCTGAACTGTTAATACAGAGATCCAGATGAAATTCCGGGGACACAGGTTTGAATCCCGCCACAGCAGATGGTGGAGTTTGAATTTAGTTAATATCTGGAATTAAGAATCTAATGATGACCGTGGATCTATTGTTGATTGTTGGAAAACCTCATCTCGTTCACTAATGTCCTTTAGGGAAGGAAACTGCCACCCTTATCTAGTGTGGACGACTTGTAACTCTGCAGCCATGTGGTTGACACTTAACTGCCTTCGGGGCAATTAGGGATGGGCAATAAATGCTGCCTAGCCAGCGATGTCCCTCATCCCATGAATGAATAAAGGGAAAAAGATGTATTTATACAAGCACAACCCTCAGAACTAAAAGCTTCCTCATCTCCCTTAATTTTCAACTCTAACCCTTAGTTCTCAATTTCCTCACATGAGGAAACATCCTTTAAACATCCACCCAGACATGCGGCCTCAGGATCTTATTTCTTTCAATTAAGTGTTCTCTGACTCTTCTTGACGCCAGAGGATACAGGTCTAGCCTCTGTAGCCTTTCCTCAGAAAACAATCTATTCATTCCATGCAGACATTCAAGCATTTAAGTGGTCATTAAACATTCCATGGTGCTATTTTGGAGGAAAGCAGGGGAGATTGTGCCATTGCTGGATAATATTGGTCTGCTGAATGTGAACATGTTCAAAGACACACTACATCTGAGCTGCAGTTGGCATTTTGTGATATGAGCTTATAAACAGATTAATGCCTATGGCAGGAGAATTTAATATAAACACGTTTTGCAGTAGTATGCTCGAGTTGCACAGCATAAATTTCCAGGTTCCTTTGCCCCTTTTCATTTGATATTGAATTATGAGGGGTGTGAAAATCATCTAAAGTAAGACCAACATGCTTCTCCTCGTGAATATCAAATCGCACAGGACTTGTCTAGTTTCATTTATTAGGGACATTCTTTGTGCGTGTGTGTCTGGGAGTGAGGGATATCTAATTTCCTGTTTAGCAAAACTGTGAAACATCTGATCAGAATGCTGTCTCAATGTTTATTCCAACTGATTCTCATCACTCCCTCTGCACATTTTCTTAAAAAGGATATGTTAATATCAATGAAATACAATCTGAACATTGATTATTTTCAGACAGCTTGAAAAAGTAATTGGTTTGTGATTTACACAGCTCTCCTCGAATCCCAGGCAACTCTGAAATTAGATTGTATTATAAATGAGTTCTTAACACACTTATGAAATGAGTGAGTGCCAGACAAAATAACTGTAATGGACAATATCCTCCTAGGCCTCACACAATTCAAGGCATGACAAGGAGGTGATGTCCTTGGGAGAATTACAGGCAGCCCCTGCTTAGAACTGGCATCACATAGCCTGTGGGTCTGATGTTTGTCATAAGCTACAGATGTTCTCAATTTCCACCAACATATCCGGCATCTCGGGAAACATAAAAGCGCTCAGGACAGATATACTTTGACTTGACATTGCATAATCTGGCCTGGTGATGGCCTAGTGGTTTTACCACTGGACTGTTAATCCAAATGCGCCAACAACATTCTGGGGACCCGGATTCAAAACCCACGACAGCAGATGGTAAAATTTGAATTCAATAAAATATCAGGAATTAAGAATCTAATGAGGGCAATGCATCGATTGTTGGAAAAACTCATCTGGTTCATTAATGTCCTTTAGGGAAGAAAACTGCTATCCTTACCTGGTCTGGCCTAAATTTGACTCCAGACCCACAGCAATGTGGCTGACTCTCACCTGCCCTGTGGGTAATAAATGTTGCCTTGCCAATGATGTCGTCATACTGTTGAAGAACAAAGTAAATCAAGCTTACAGAGCTCTGTAGTAGTGAGAGTTATCAGATCCTCTCTCTGTCATCCCTTGTTCCATAGAGGGATCCTCACAATATATTTAGGAAGTTATCTGAAGCCATAAGGATCTCTAGCATCGAATCCCTGTTTTATGTGCAGAGGGCCGGAACAATAAAGCCCAACTTGCCAACAAAACCTGGGGTCATTTCTTCCCAGGTACAGAGGAAAAATACTTACTTGAGTTTATATATTATGCCTTTCACATAAACCAAACCAGAGCATCTCAGATCAGAAAGACCAGATTTTACTATCATCTCACCCAGCAGAACAGTCACCTGCCTGTAGGATAACAACTGCAAATTGTGTTTATATAGCACCTTGGAAACAGTGAAATATTCCATGCACGTCACATAGGACATAATGAAACAAAACCTGATACTGATATATGAGGAATTATGAGGGCAGAAAGGAAAGAGCACAAAACAGACCTTTAAAAACCTATGATAAAGCTATTGTAAACAAAATTCCCACACACACAAAGCTATGTAGCTCTGAGATATAAAATATACGACAGCCACTGTTGTAACTGAACATTCATTTTGTGCAAAGGAAGATCCCACGAATAGTAATGAAATAAATGATGTAATAATCTGATAATTTATTTCCTAATTGCTATTGGTCGAGGGATAAAAGCTGACCAGCACACCAGTCAGAATGCCCCTGCGATTCTCAAACAACACTGTGGAATCTTCACCCAGACTGAGCCTCTTTTTAAAGTCTCGTTGAAAAAATAATGCTTCCAACAGTTCTCCCTCAGTCCCATGCTAATATTTAGAGATTAGTAATTAGTGGGAAAGTTAAAATTGATTAGGTTCAGCATTTGACATCTTTTATCATCTGCCAGGACATTATCTGCCAGGTTCTACTCCGTTTATTATAACTAAGCCAGGATGTGACAATGGCTTACCTGCTGGTGAATCGCAGACAGTGTTTCTATTTTTCTTTTGTCCTTAGCTATCATGCTTCAATTAAAGCATTTTTTTTGCATAAACTAAAAGAGCCAATTACCAAGGTTTTCTTGAGTGAAAGAAAGAGAAATTTTATTATCAACAAAAGTAGAGAAAAATATATTTTAAAAAAGTGTGACATCAAACATATGCACACACATAGGTAATATTTTTTAAAAGTGAATGCTGTAGACAAGGACAGCAGCTATGCAGTTTGCAAATCCTTAGACTTTGAGTTATTAGATTTAAATCTGAGACAACTGTAGGCTCATATCTGCAGCAGGAAGTGAGTCTGTAGATATTTGATCTCTTGATGAATGGTTCTTTTCCTCGTTGCTTTTTCATGGGGTGCTATATTCTACGTGGATGAAAGAAACACGCAGGTAGAGAGAGCTTCAGACCTGGTTGCCACACATTGTTTTTCCTTCTCTCTACTCTGCTGCTTAAGAACAGCTGTCGGAAGATAGCTCCATGTGAATTCAAGAATCTGGCTCCATTGTCTTTCTAAGCTGGTGAACGGGCCTGCACCGTCTTTTATCTCTAACCATGTAAAATGATCACAAACATGTAAATTAAACGTATGAAGTAGAAGCAGGCGTAGGCCATGTGGCCCCATAGGCTTGTCCTATCATTCAGCAAAATCACGGCTATCTGGTCAGATGTCAACTCCTCCTTCTTGCAAACCTACTAATCATAGCCCTAAATTCAATGATATTTAAAAAGATAACTCTATCCAGCAGCAGGGTGGCTCAGTGGTTAGCACTGCAGCCTCACAGCACCAGGGACACAGGTTCGATTCCACCCTCAGGTGCCTGTCTATGTGGAGTTTGCACATTCTCCCCATATCTGTGTGGGTTTCCTCCGGGTGCTCTGGTTTTCTCCCCCAGTCCAAAGATGTGCAGGTTAGGTGGATTGGCTGTGCAAAATTGCCCATAGTGTTCAGGGATGTGTAGCTTAGGTGGGTCTGGGTGGGATGCTCCAAGGGTTGGTGTGGACTTGCTGGGCCAAAGGGTCTGTTTCTACACTGCAGCGAATCTATGATCTATCCGCATCTATTTAAATACTTTCAGTGGTCCAGCAATATGGGTGGAGAGATCCAGACACACGTTACCCTCTGGGAGAAACAATTCCTTTGCATCTCATTTTCAAATGAGTGTCTCCTTATTCTACAAATATGTCCCCCAGTGAAGCAGCCTTCTCAGGATTTACCCTCTCAAAGGCCTCTTAGAATTTTCAATAAAACCGACAGCATTCTTCTAAACTAGAATGAATAAAAGCTTAAGTGATAATGGGAACTGCAGATGCTGGAGAATCCAAGATAATAACATGTGAGGCTGGATGAACACAGCAGGCCCAGCAGCATCTCAGGAGCACAAAAGCTGACGTTTCGGGCCTCGACCCTTCATCAGATGAAGGGTCGAGGCCCGAAACATCAGCTTTTGTGCTCCTGAGATGCTGCTGGGCCTGCTGTGTTCATCCAGCCTCACATTTTATTATCTTGAATAAAAGCTTAAACTGTTTAGCCATTCTTGATAGGTCAACCCCAGCATCCCAGCATTCGGCCCAGTGAATCTATTTTGACGGGTCTCCAATGTCAGTAGCCAGTACATCCTTTCTTAAATACAAGGATAGAAACCATACTCAACACTGTAAGCGCAGCCTCAGTAATACCTTATACAGTCGTAACAAGGCTTTCCTACATTTAAATTTACACCAAGTCCCTCTGTCTCACCTTTTGTTTGGAATCTCTATTTAAATAAATGCCTGCATTTTGACTCTTCCAACTGTTGCAAAGTTGATGTAGTACTTGTGGACTGGAAGGCAGGAAGTTAGAATTTGTTCGTAAAGTGTTGCGGGTCAGGGGGAGTGTGTGGCCCCTTTATATGTTTGAGTTCTTGAAATTGAAACATTGTATCAAAAGGCTATACTTGGCAGGCAAAGCAACATTTTTACCAAGACAACAGGTTTTTGACTTTAGCAAATTAATTTAAACCAGGTCCCAGATATCAAAGCCCAATTAAATTTAACTGATAGTTTTGACAATCTCAGACCAATACTAAAGTAAGAAATTAAGTAAGAAATATCGAGACATTAAACAGTTATTTTGTGTCAGTCTTCACAGTGGAAGACACAAATAACGTGCCGAAAACTAATGGCAAGAAGGTTATAGCAGGTGAGGACCTAGAAACTATCATTATCACTGAGGAGGCAGTGCTGGGCAAGCTAACGGGGCTAAAGGTAGAGAAGTCTCCTGGCCCTGATGAAATGCATCCCAGGGTACTAAAAGAGGTGATGGGGGAAATAGCAAATGCACTAGTAATTATGTACCAAAATTCACTGGACTCTAGGGTGGTTCCCACAGATCGGAAAACAGCCAATGTAACCCAACTATTTGAAATAGGAAGTAGAAAAAAAACAGGTAACTATAGGCCAGTTAGCTTAACTTCAGTAGTGGGAACAATCCTTGAATTTATCATTAAGGAAGAATAGCAAGGCACCTGGATATAAATTGTCCCATTGGGAATACCCGGCATGGGTTCATGAAGAGTACATCATGTTTAACTGATTTGGTGAAATTCTTTGAGGACATTACTTGCATGGTGGACAATAGGGAACCCGTGGGTGTGGTGTATCTGGATTTCCAGAAGGCTTTGACAAAGTGCCACACCAAGGGCTGCTACAATAAGATAAAGTTGCACGGTATTATAGGTAGTGTATTGGCATGGATGGCGGATTTGTTGACTAGTAGAAAGCAAAGAGTAGGGGTAAATGGGTGTTTTTCTCTTTGGCTATCAGTGGCTAGTGGTCTGCCTCGGGGATCAGTGCCGGGACTGCAACTGTTTACAATTTACATAGATGATTTGGAGTTGGGGACTAAGTGCGGTGTGTCAAAATTTGCAGGTGGCACTAAGGTGAGTGGCAGAGCAAAGTGTGCAGAAGACATAAAGTCTGTAGAGGGATATAGATTGTGTAAGTGAGTGGGCAAAGGTCTGGCAGATGGAGTACAATGTTGATAAATGTGAGGTCATCCATTTTGGTAGGAATAACAGCAAAATGGACTATGTTTTAAAAGGTAAAAAATTGCAGCATACTGCTGTGCAGAGTGACTTGGCTATCCTTGTGCATGAATCGCTAAAAGTAGGATTGCAGGTGCAGCAGGTAATTAAAAAGGCAAATGAAATTTTGATTGTCATTGCTAGAGGGATGGAGTTTAAAAACAGGGAGGCTATGCTGCAGCTGTTTAGGGTCCTGGTGAGGCCACACCTGGAGTACTGGGTGCAGTTTTGGCCTTCTGACTTGAGAAGAGATATACTAGCACGGGAAGGGATTCAGAGTAGATTCACTCGGTTGCTTCCAGAGTTGAGAGAGTTGGATTATGAGGAGAAACTGAGTAGACTGGGCTTATACTTATTGGAATTCAGAAGAATGAGAGGAGATCTTATAGAAATGTACAAGATTATGAAGGGAATGGATAATGTGGAGGCAGCGATGTTGTTTCCACTAGCTGGTGAAACTAGGACTAGAGGGCATCACCTCAAAATAAAGGAAAGCAGATGTAGGACTGAGGTCAGGAGGAACTTCTTCACTCAAAAGGTTGTGAATCTGTGGAATTCCCTGCCCAGTGAAGTGGTTGAATGTGTTTATCACAAGGCTAGATAAATTTTTGAAAGGTAAAGGAATAAAGGGTTGTGGTCAGTGGGCGGGTAAGTGGAGCTGAGTGTCAAAAAGATCAGCCATGATCTTGTTAAATAGCGGGGCAGGCTCGAGGGGCCAGATGGCCTATTCCTGCTCCTAGTTCTTATATTCTTATGTTCTAGATCAAGTGTATAAAAGAAGATGGCATTTGAAAATTAGTGTGAAAGCAAACTGCCACCTGTTAAGAGAAAAGCTCTTAGCCATCAGCTTGAAAGAAAGAAAAAATCATTGGCTGTCACAAAAATCTCTAAGATCTCAGAGTCAGCACCATCAAAATAAAGGTACTAAGACACTCTTTACCAATATTCCTTACACAAGAATTCAATGGAGAAAGGCATCCCTGAATGGAAAACAGCAGAGAAGGCAAAGAACACTCCAGAAGACTTATCCTGGCTATAATTTTTGAGAGACTAAATTTTAAATTTTTTTCATATTACTTTGGTTTATATATGTGGTTTTACATCTATTAGTGTTATGTTATTTTCGGGAATATTAGTTAAAGGAGGAATTGTTCAGTTTGTTAACAGTTCTGTTAGTTTGTTCACCCTTAGAGTTAGATAAATAAATAGTTACTTGTTACTTATAAAATGAGTATCGGGGATTTCATTTCATTTAACCAACCCATCTATATCACAACAAAAGTAATCATACCTCACAATTTCCTACATTAAAAAACCTTCTGTTGCATTGGTAGCAAATTTGGATCCATGACACTCTGTCCCTCCTCCAAGTCACTGTTATTGTTGGGAAATGAGTGAGGCACAAGGATGATCTGTTTGACATTTCCCTAGTAAGGGCATGGAAACATCAGCATCAGCAAATTCCCCTACAAGCCACTCACTGTCCAAACTTGGAAATATGTCACTGCTCCCCTGCAGCCACTTTGCCACCATCCTGCACCCTGTTCCTTACAACATTGCACACCAACACCATTTGATCAGCAGCAGTTCAAGATGATGACTCACACCACTATCTTAATGGCAGTTATCAATGGGCTAGTAATGCTGCCCAAGCCAATGATGCTCACATTCTATGAGAGAATAAGGATGAAATTCTCGAGTTCGAACCACTATTCAGCCAAGCCTTGTCTTCCCATTCTATCAGTGTGCAATATCTTCAATTTCATCTTTGCCTTCTGCCAAATTGAGCACCCATCTCAATTTTCACTGCTCCCAAAATTTGAACCTCATCCTAGTCTGCAAACCCTGAGAGATATTTAATTTTTCTGTGCTGTCAAATGTCTGAACCATATCCCAGAATTATCAAAGGCTGTGATCATTGGCTAATGCCAGGAAATTCGGACGACTTTTCTGATTACCACCAAGGTGCAGACTGCACACTTGTACAGGTATTTGCGATGAAATGAGTTGAGTGAATTACCTACCATATTTTCAACCTCTCTCATTGATTGCAATAAAGGTTTACATTTTTAGCATGCAGCCACACCTTTCTCCAATTAAAATATATTTAACTAATGTCCACTACAGAAAGTTTTATTAAGTAAGTTTATAGAACATAGAACCATACAGCACAGAACAGGCCCTTCGGCCCTCAATGTTGCGCCGACCTGTGAACTATCTAAGCCCCTCCCCCTACACCATCCCATCATCATCCATATGCTTATCCAAGGACTGTTTAAATGCCCCTAATATGGCTGAGTTAACTACATTGGCAGGCAGGGTGTTCCACGCCCTTACCACTCTCTGAGTAAAGAAATTACCTGCTAACCTTACAGAGTAATGATGTCATGACATCACACAAACAGCTTTTGTGCTGTCACGCAGGTACAATGTTAAAAAAATATACTGCATGCAGGACAGAAATGAGGTTGAAAGAATATATAGAAACCTACAAAATTCTATTTGGCTGGAAGGATGTTCTAGATGGTGGGGGAGTCCAAAACCAGGGGTCATAGTTTAAGGTTAAGGAATAAACTTTTAATATGGAGGAGACATTTCTTCACTCAGAGAGATGGTGGGCCTTGGAATTCACAACCATAGGAAGTGGTTGAGGGCAAAACATTGTATATTTTCAAGAAGGAGCGAGATATTGTTCTTGTGGCTAAAAGGGCTCATGGGATATGGGGGCAAAGCAAGATAGGTGTATTGAGCTCGCTGATCATCCATGATCATATTGAATGGTAGAGCAGGTTTGAGAGGATGATTGGCCTATTCTGGCTCCCATTTTCTATGTGTCTGTGTTACAGGTTAGAGTCTTTAGGATGTCATTGAGGCACAAGTTTTCAACATTGAAGTTTTTTAGTTTGTGTTCTGTATCCTCAGCAGTGGTGAATATTGCAATTATCCTCTGAAATCTTGGTATTCTGATGTATGTTCTTTGTCACCGGGCACTCTTTCTTCTTGTGAGACAGAGAGCATTTTCTGACTGATTTTAGTTCTGCAGTCAAAAGCCCATAAGACCATAAGACATAGGAGTGGAAGTAAGGCCATTCGGCCCATCAAGTCCACTCCGCCATTTAAATCATAGCTGATGGGCATTTCAACTCCACTTCCCTGCACTCTCCCTATAGCCCTTGATTCCTTCTGAGATCAAGAATTTGTCAATCTCTGCCTTGAAGGCATCGAACGTCCCGGCCTTCACTGCACTCTGTGGCAATGATTTCCACAAGCCCACCACTCTCTGGCTGAAGAAATCCCGTCTCATTTCAGTTTTAAATTTACCCCCTCTAATTTTAAGGCTGCGCCCACGGGTCCTAGTCTCCCCGCCTAACGGAAACAACTTCCTAGCGTCCACCCCTTCTAAACCATAAGTGCATCAACTCCCTTCTGCCGTTAGCAACTTGTTAAAGTACAAGCTGGCTTGTGCATTTCTCTCTTGTCACTTGTAACCTCCAAGTTTTATAATTGCAGATGCTGTTTTCATCATATGAATATATGAATATACGAGATGAGCACTTTCTAAGCAGCCACTATGTGTTGTCTACTGGCTGAACTCAGTGTCTGGACAAAATGTTAACTTCAGCTTGCCTGTCTTATGTTTAATAGGCATTGAAACTTGGTCATTTGCGTTCTCCCTCTCACCCACCCCTTCCTCCCACCTCAAGCTGCACCTCCATTTCCTACCTACTACCTCATCCCGCCTCCTTGACCGGTCCATCTTCCCTGGACTGACCTGACCTCTCCCTACCTCCCCACCTATACTCTCTTCTCCACCTATCTTCTTTTCTCTCCATCTTCGGTCCGCCTTCCCCTCTCTCCCTATTAATTCCAGAACCCTCACCCCATTCCCCTCTCTGATGAAGGGTCTAGGCCTGAAACGTCAGCTTTTGTGCTCCTGAGATGCTGCTGGGCCTGCTGTGTTCATCCAGCCTCACATTTTATTATCTTGGATTCTCCAGCATCTGCAGTTCCCATTATCACTGGTACAAATATGTGTTCACCTATTTATAATTCTCGCAGAATGGTCAGTAGAGTTTCGACATTCAATTCCCCAGCAGAAAAGGATTCCAGGGTATTTTTAATAACAATGAAATTTGTTTTGTGCATAGCAGCAAGGTTATGATGCTTGTGATGTTCTGGTGTAAACACCACTGTTATTCTGAAACGGCGAACTTGATTCACCTGAAAAAACAATATGAGATTGGCTATTTATGCAAAGAGAAAATACAAGCGCAATTTCAAGTATTATTTGGGCAAATATAATTGGATATACCCTGTTGTGATATTACATAAAGCTAATTGCCTTGCCCTCCTTGCTACATATTCGACCCTGTTTATATATGGAGGAGAGCATGGTGATGCATTCATCAGTGCAATGACAGTATGGTGTTATATGAATCGCCCTATTGTTATGTGACTTGTTCTTGTTTTTTGGGCACCCTGGAAGTTACAATCTCTACGCTGAGTTATAATTGCACCAACATTGCCAGCTTGGCAAAGTCGTGTCCAAGTGGTTGTTTTCAAGTGAGGCTGCAGAATGAGAGACAGTTCCAGCATGAGAGCTTGAGGCACATTCTAAGTGCACTGGAATACCGCAAGAGCACCATTCCCATCAAGGAGACCAAGGGTCACCAAGAACCAACCTTCTTTGCTTCCTTGACTTCAAGGTTTGTACCAGTTTTAGCACAAGAGTGAAGAATCCTCTCAGGCACAACCTATTCCAAACTGTATTGTTTTTCTTAAGTTGCTCAGGGTATTGTTGTGGCAAAAGTAGCGTTCCTACATCTCAGCAAGAAGCTCTGTGTTCAAAGCCCAGCCCAGGATTTCGTGGCTGAAGAAGGTGTGTCAAAATGTGCCAAACAGGCTGAGTAACAATTTGTACATATTTCCAACACATACCAATGCACAAGAGATTCCTGGGCAACTATGGGATGGGAAGGTGCTGGAGGCTGTACTAGCGCTGCCCATACCTCTAGATTGTAAGGTGCATGTAACGTGCATGTTGCTGTAACTTTTTGGGATCTTTGGCTCAGTTCACTGGATTCCTGGTGCGAATCTGATTGGTGTCAACAGCAGTTCTTGCTGGTATAAAAAAACTCATCAGAATGAGTGGAAGGTAAAAATAGCTTCCTGCTTTTCTGTTATTGAATACAACAGATTCATCCACAATTTTTAAATTTAAATATCATATGAAATTAATTCATAACAGAAACAAAAGTGGAGTCACTTTGGCATTTTAAATATTAATGCAACTACAAAATAATTATTTGAAAAATTCTGTTACGAAATCATTACAATAATGCTTTTCTGAGTAACTAATGCTAGTACTACTGTGCTTAAACAAAGTTGACAGGTATTGTTTGCAAAAGTGCATTATTGTTGTTGGCATTTCTGATGAAGTGCCCATTGGAACCAATATGGCTATCACATATCACAACAGAAGTGAGTATGGGGCTCTTCACTTTTTCTATCGTACTGCTTTACTTGTGGCATTGCACATGCAGTGACTTACCTGTTAAATCGTAGCAGCCAGCAAACAATCTGGCCCTCACAGGTCACACATTGATAACAACTGGTCTACATCCATTTTTAGAAGCTCACTCTTTGACCAGGTTTGTAGCGAAATGTAGCAAAAGCCTTCTGAAGAGGGTATCTGCTGAAATGTGACACCAATCTGTGTCATTTTCTTTCTTTTTCCCTCAAGTGACTCTGATATGTTAATATGTACAGACATAACTAGGACCCATAACTTGTTCAAAGTGGTCAGAAAAGGAAGACATTCAAGGAGGGGGTCAAACTGTGGGACAGAGAGTGAGACCATAATAAGATCATAGGAAATAGGAGTAGGTCATTTGGTCCCTTGAACCTGCAATAAGATCGTGGCTGATCCAACATTCTACACACCCTCTTTCCTGCTCTTTCCCTCTAACCCTTCATATCCCCTCCTGATCAAGAATCTATCTATCTAGGCAAGAACTCTGCCTCCACAGCTGTCTGGATCTCAACCTTCTGAGAGGAGCAATTCCTGCACATCTCTGTCTTAAATTGGTAAAGTTGTCAATCTCACTGTGTCAGTCCTGAAAAAAAGCTTTGCAGTGTTAAAGGTGCAATATTAAATCAATTTGGTGTTGATGTAATGAAAGAGGCTTAGCTCCCTTCCAACAGATCATTCAGTCTTGGTTAAATACACTCCCTGGCCTAATTCAATTACTGCCTCTCAATCTACAAGCCGTTTAGATCAGAACCGATCTCCATTTTACTTAGGTGTGATGAAAACACATTAACGATGAATATTTCAACATTATTGTAGCTGACAGAGGGTTTTCTTTTTCACAGAAAGGCTGATTTAATTGGCATAAGATGATAGGCAAAAAAAAGCTTTGTTTCAAAATTCAAGTATGTCTGTTTGACACCAACTCGACACATTAGTTAATGGGGCCCATTATACTCAGACCATTCTCTTTCAACTCGATAAATTGCCATTCAGCTCAGGAATCCACTGCAGTATTCACTGAGATTAATTCTATTCCACTTCTTTACATAACCACTTTGTGTGGTCAAACCACAAAAATAACTCTAATTTTATTGTCAGCTATGTTTTATTTTATCATTAATTTCTGGTGCTTATGACTGATAATCTACTCAATTGCATGAAAGGATAATACATCCGTTGAATGCTGGGAGTAGAATCCAATTTACTGATTCTGTGCACACATGGTTTGTTAAGAATATTGTAGCAACCTGGTGGGAAGAACACTGTCATTTTCTTTCTTTTTCCCTCAAGTGACTCTGATGGGGCATTAGAACAAGACAGGCACTTCAAACTCTCAACCCTGTTCTGTCATTCTATGGTTGAGGAAGGGTCACCAGGCCCCAAACATTAACTCTGTTTTTCGCTTCACAGATGCTGCCAGTTCTGCTGAGCTTTTCCAGCAACTTCAGTTTTTGTTCCCGATTTACAGCATCTGCAGTTCTTTCAGGTTTTATGGTTGATGCATATCTTCACTCCATCTTCCTAAAAAAATTCTAATCTTAACAGAAACTGTGGTTCCCAGTTTTAACATTTTCAATGTAACAGCCCTTGGGGGAGAGGGATGATAAGTTTCCATTACCTTTTGAATTCTTTTTAATGACTGCTGGGATGTGGGGGTTGCTGGGTAGCGGGAGAATTTAATTAGTAATGGTGAGCTGCCTTCTTGAATTGCTGCAGCGCGTGTCCTGTAAGCAGATCCACAATGTCATTGTAGAGGAAATTCTAAGATTTTAACTACGACACTGAGGAAAATGTGATATATTTGCAGATCAGGATCGTGAGTGAATTGGGGTTGGCGGTGGGGTGGTGGTACCGTGCAAGCATTGGTGTTTCCATGTATCTGATGCCCTTTTCCTTCTACATTAAAGTGAAGGGCCTCAGTGAATTTCTGCAAGGCATCCTGCAGATAATACACACCGCTGTTGCTGAGCATCGGTGTTGGGGGAAAATGGATGCTTGTGGTTATGGTGCCAATCAAGCATCTGCTGTGTCCCAGATGGTATCAAGCTCCTTGAGTATAGTTAGATCTGCACCCATCCATTGCTGATTTGTGCCTTGTAAATGATGAATAGACTTTTGGTCAGTCAGGGAGTCGGAGGGGGACAAACGTCAACACCTTCCAGTCAGGAATTGAGTTACCATAGTGTATAAGCCTCTGACTTGTTGGTGCAGCTACTGTATTTATATGGTTAGGCCAGTTCAATCTCAGGTTAATGGTAACCCCCAGAATGTTGACAATGGGGAAATCAGCCGAACTTCAAGGGGCAGTAGTTAGATTCTCTCTTGTTACAGATGGCCATAGTCTGACATTTGTGTGATGTAGGTATAACTGAAGAGGCATTAATTGGCCTCAATATTTGACTGAAAAAGAGCTTCTTGATGAATGGTTTAGTTCTAATTTGAAGTGTATAGCTCTTTGCTCTGGATGCCCTACACTAGCTCAGTGATAACACTTCAAATATTATGGGCGATGAAGCTTATGTCCCCTGAGGTTCTGAGTGGCACAATATAACTGCAAATTCTCTCTCTTTCCCTCTTTACTCAAAGCTTGTTGTACACTTGGTCGGGTCTCCGACTTCCGTTTTTACAACCCATGGCTATTCTGCATCTGAATCGAGACCATGACGAGTTATTTCAATTGTGTCACAAATGGGAACTATTTTAAAAGGGTTACCATCAATTTAAGGTCTGAGATAGGTATTTGAATGGTGCTAAAATAGAATCATTGCGTCCATGCAGTGTGGAACCATTGAGTCCACACCAACCCTCCAAAGATCATCCTACCCAGCCCCTGTTACCCTGCATTTCCTGCAGTCAATCGCCTAACCTGCATTTCTTTGAACTGTAGGAGGAAACCGGGGGACTCGCTCGGAAACCCACGCAGACATGGGAAGAACATGCAAACTGCACACAGACAGTCACCCAAGGATGGAATCATACCCAGGTGCCTGGTGTAGTGAGACAGCGGTGTTAACCACTGCGCCACTGACAATAAAGATATCTGAAGCCTGTGTTCTTTCTGTACTTCACACACGCCCACTTTCCACTTGGGATGCGAGGGAGGACTGGGCTATTTTCCGTCTTATCCCAGAATGGACATACCAAGGCTTTTTGCAGTGATCCAGTTTTGACACTACACTCTAATAGACATAATGATTATTTGGGTGCCCTGAATATTTGAAAAAGAGTGGAAAAAATTGGAAATTTCCAGTTTGACACATGCTTGGACTTTCTGAATTCATTGCAGAGTTAACAGTAATGTCACAAGGGTATCGAATGGATACTCCGAGGGAAATAGCTGGCCCCTGTTGTTGGGGGCGAACCACTTACAAAGAGCTGGAATGTATATAATGGGCAGAATAGTCTCCTTCTGCGCTGTAAAGTTATATGATTCTTTAAAGTAAAGAATTCGGGTGTGGGAGTTAATAATTCAGAAAATGATATTGAATTTACAGCACAGAAAGAGGCCATTCAGTCCATCTGGTCTCTGCCAGTGTTTAAGCCTGACAGGAGTTTCCACCCACCTGACTTCAATTCAACCAATCAGCATTTCCTTCCATTTTTTTTCTTCTTGTGTACTTATCTAGCTGCCCCATTTGAAAGCAGAAATAAGCTTCAGTCTGCTGCTTTGGAAACAGAACTGATCAATAAATAAATGACTGTCATTTAAGCCCTCATTCCCCACATGATTTAGAATGAAGGAGCTGTCCAATTCATTTAGCTTCCCTGCCTTTCCTACACAGGCCTGATTTTTTTTTGCCTTTTCAAGCATTTCCTGTCCTGTTTTTAAATTGGCTTTCTTGTGGCACATTTCAGATCAAAACAATTCACTGTATTTAAAAAAAAACCCTATCCCCTCCCTGATGCTTTCTCCAACAGCTTTCAACTTTTGCTCTTTGCCTCCTTCTGGAACCTTCTACCCCTGGATGCAATTACTCCTCATTCACTCTTTATGATTTTGAATATATTGATTAGGCCTATCTTTGACATTCTCTGTTGTGAAGTCAACGTTTTTGGCTTTTTTAGTTTTCCCATATACCATTTGAGCAAATCTCCAATTTCCCAAAGGTCTTTGATGTATAAGGAAATGTGTATGAGCTGAAGGTCCGTCAACCCTGGTGCATTACATAGTCATTGTCTCGATTTGCACAGTTGGACAACATAGCTGTTGGAGCTTGGCGTGGCCTCCTGATAGAGATAGATGAATTATCTCTCTTTCATCAGTAGTATTTAACATGCCCAAATATTACCTGGATGTGTTAAATTGCATTCTCTTCTCTAAGATCAGAAACTCTTCTGTTGAGATTGATTCATGGGCCGATCTCTGCCACAGATTATGAGAAAGTTTCTCTAGTCGCCAAGTGTTTGGCACTGCTGTCTCGCAGCATCAGGGACCTGGTTTCGATTCTATCCTTGGGTGGCTATCTGTGTGGAGTTTGCACATTCTGCCCATGTCTCCATGGATTTCCTCTGGATGCTCCAGTTTCCTCCCGCAGTTTAGGTGGATTAGCCCTGGTAAATGTAAGGTTACTAGGATTGGTTGGATCTGAGTGGGATGCTTTTTCAAGGGTTTGTGTGGACTTGATAGGCCAAATGGCCTGCTTCCATATTGTAGGGATTCTACGATTAGAATACTATACTATTACAGAACGGTAACACAGGAAAGCTTCTAGATTGTTATCTTTCTAAAGGAATGTCATTGAACTCGAAATATTAACTCTGCTTTGTCACCATAGATTCTGCCAGACATGCAGAGTTTTTCCAGCAATTTCTGATTTTGTTCCTGATTCCCGGCATCTGCAGTTCTTTATTTTTTGTCCTGTTTAGAGTTTAACTAAGTTTTAATAAATGTTTTAACTTTTTCATTAGATGGAGCGGCACGGTGGCTCAGCGGTTAGCGCTGCAGCCTCACAGCACCAGGGACCTGGGTTCGATTCCAGCCTTGGGTGACTGCCTGCGTAGAGTTTGCACATTCTCCCCGTGTCTGCGTGGTTTCCTCCCGGTGCTCCAGTTTCCTCTCACAGTCCAAAGCAATTTAGATGGATTAGCCATGCTAAATTGCCTGTAGTGTTCAGGTCTGTGTGGGTTATAGGGGAACAGGTCTGGGTGGGATGCTTCATGGGGTGGACTTGTTGGGCCAAAGGGCCTGTTTCCACACTGTAGGGAATCTAGTCTAATCTAAGTGTAACACCCTACTCTGGCTCCTAATTTATTTTTGTATTTCAACCTTCAGGAGTAAAAATTTGAACCCACACCTTTTGACTTAAATCCAAGAGAGCGAACATATTTTTGACATGTTCGAGGACAGTCTGATACATTAGCCCCAAGACCCCAGAGACAACCACACACGCAGCGAGAATGCTGGACTGACAGTCATCTGAACATTTCCACACCCCATCTATTTGACCTTCAAGAACGTGGAGTTGTTATGGTATAGTGCGAATGCCATTAGACAAGTAGTCCATCTGGAACTCATGGTCTACATTTTGGAGCCACAGGTCCAATTTCACCATTGCGTATAAATACTATTGATTGTTATAAAAACTATCAAATGCCCTTTAGGGAAGGAAATCTGCCACATTTACCTGCTCTGGCCTACATGTGACACCAGACCACAGCAATGCTGTTGACCCCTAATATCCCTCTGGGCAATTAGGTGTGGGCAATAAATTCTGGCTTGGACAGCAAATCCCACAACCCATGAATGAATGATCTAAAAAAGACGAATATTTATAAATCAGAAGTGTTTTTATTTGTCCCGAACTGAATCTCTGTAGTGAGAAATCTATTCTCCCTTTACCTAGTGTGCATGTTTTGGTTTATTTAGATGGGTTTGCTTTTAATTAAGACAATTACAGAAAGTCATTTAAGACAACAAAATGTGAGGCTGGATGAACACAGCAGGCCCAGCAGCATCTCAGGAGCACAAAAGCTGACGTTTCGGGCCTAGACCCTTCATCAGCTCTGATGAAGGGTCTAGGCCCGAAACGTCAGCTTTTGTGCTCCTGAGATGCTGCTGGGCCTGCTGTGTTCATCCAGCCTCACATTTTGTTGTCTTGGATTCTCCAGCATCTGCAGTTCCCTTTATCTCCTCTACAGAAAGTCATTTGATGGGGTAGACAGTAAGTGAAAATAAACTGGTTCCTCTGATTGAAGGGCTTAACAAATGATGCCATGAGACATTGCCTCACACAGAGGGTTGGCCAAATTTGACAATCTCTCCACTACCCATTGCCACAGCTTCCCCAACACACAGACACTGACACACACACACACGCGCACACGCGCACACGCACACACGCACACACACATAGACACACGCACGCACGCACGCACGCAGGTCAGACAGCATCAGAGGAGCAGGAAAGTCAACATTTTCGGCTGAAACCCTCCATCATGACTGACGAAGTGTTTTGGCCCAAAATATGGACTGTCCTGCTGCTCCAATGCTGTCTAACCTGCTGTGCTTGTTCAGGTTCACAGCTATAGCCCCTGGCTTCCAGCATCTACAGTCCATATTGTCTCGATTGATCAATTTTTGTTAGATAGCTGTTTAAAATGTGACAGAATCAATGCAGGTGAGTCTGGCAGCATCAGTGGAGGAGAAAACAGAGTTAACGTTTTGGGTCCAGTGACCCTGCCACAGAACCAGTCACCTGACCCGAAACGTTAACTCTGTTTTCTCCTCGACAGATGCTGCCAGACCTGCTGAGCTTTTCTAGCAACTTTGTTTTTGTCTCTGATTTACAGAATCCACAGTTCTTTTGGTTTTCATTTACCAGTGCAGGTGAAAGGGGTTAACTGCAGATCAATCATAAGCTAATCAAGGAATACTTATGGTGTAGCGGCAGTGTCTCTACCTCTAAGCCAGGAGACTAAGGTTCAAGACCTACCTGATTCAGAGATGTGATACAAATATTTCTGAGCAGTTTGATTGGAAGACATCTTCTCATCATATAACAGACTCAAGGGCTGATTTCTGTCCCTCTGGTCCTCAGGTTAATGCCTACCAATAGCACACAAATCAATGAGCACCATTGAGAGTTTGCCAGCAAGAGAAGGAAGCTTTTGTCATGGTTGGATGAGTGAATTATTTCTGACAAATCTTTTCTAACTGCCCTGACCATAAACATGAGTAGCTCCAGTGGGCTATGCAAATGATAGTAAATTTCCTCTTGGAATACAGAAGCATTATCCTGCATTTTCGTAGAGTTTTGGATCATGAATGAGGGGAAAGTCTAATTTCAGCAGATACTCAAGTCATAACAAGACTAACAAGAGGTGTCAAATCAGATCGAAGCTTCCAGGCACAGACAAATTCTTATGTGCATGTAATTTGTGAAAAATTTCCTTTAACAACAAATCAACTACAAGTTAAAAAGATAATAAAATGTGAGGCTGGATGAACACAGCAGGCCAAGCAGCATCTCAGGAGCACAAAAGCTGACATTTCGGGCCCAGACCCTTCATCAGAGAGGGGGATGGGGTGAGGGTTCTGGAATAAATAGGGTGAGAGGGGGAGGCGGACCGAAGATGGAGAGAAAAGAAGATAGGTGGAGAGGAGAGTATAGGTGGGGGGGTAGGGAGAGGATAGGTCAGTCCAGGGAAGACGGACAGGTCAAGGAGGTGGGATGAGGTTAGTAGGTAGGAGATGGAGGTGTGGCTTGGGGTGGGAGGAAGGGATGGGTGAGAGGAAGAACAAGTTAGGGAGGCAGAGACAGGCCGGACTGGTTTTGGGATGCAGTGGGGGGAGGGGGACGAACTGGGCTGGTTTTGGGATGCGGTGGGGGAAGGGGAGATTTTGAAGCTGGTGAAGTCCACATTGATACCATTGGGCTGCAGAGTTCCCAAGCGGAATATGAGTTGCTGTTCCTGCAACCTTCTGGTGGCATCATTGTGGCACTGCAGGAGGCCCATGATGGACATGTCGTCTAAAGAATGGGAGGGGGAGTGGAAATGGTTTGCAACTGGGAGGTGCAGTTGTTTATTGTGAACCGAGCAGAGGTGTTCTGCAAAACGGTCCCCAAGCCTCCGCTGGGTTTCCCCAATGTAGAAGAAGCCACACCGGGTACAATGGATACAGTATACCACATTGGCAGATATGCAGGTGAACCTCTGCTTAATATGGAAAGTCATCTTGGGGCCTGGGATAGGGGTGAGGGAGGAGGTGTGGGGGCAAGTGCAGCATTTCCTGCGGTTGCAGGGGAAGGTGTCGGGTGTGGTAGGGTTGGAGGGCAGTGTGGAGCGAATATGGGAGTCACGGAGAGAGTGGTCTCCCCGGAAAGCAGACAGGGGTGGGGATGGAAAAATGTCTTGAGTGGTGGGGTGGGATTGTAGATGGCGGAAGTGTCGGAGGATGATGCGTTGTATCCGGAGGTTGGTGGGGTGGTGTGTGAGAACGAGGGGGATCCTCTTTGGGCGGTTGTGGCGGGGGCGGGGGTGTGAGGGATGTGTGGCGGGAGACGCGGTCAAGGGCGTTCTCCACCACTGTGGGGGGAAAGTTGCGGTCCTTGAAGAACTTGGGTATCTGGGATGTGCGGGAGTGGAATGCCTTATCGTGGGAGCAGATACGGCGGAGACGGAGGAATTGGGAGTAGGGGATGGAATTTTTGCAGGAGGGTAGGTGGGAGGAGGTGTATTCTAGGTAGCTGTGGGAGTTGGTGGGCTTGAAATGGACATCAGTTACAAGCTGGTTGCCTGAGATGGAGACTGAGAGGCCCAGGAAGGTGAGGGATTTGCTGGACATGGCCCAGGTGAACTGAAGGTTGGGGTGGAAGGTGTTGGTGAAGTGGATGAACTGTTCGAGCTCCTCTGGAGAGCAAGAGGCGGCGCCGATATAGTCATCAATGTAACGGAGGAAGAGGTGGGGTTTGGGGCCTGTGTAGGTGCGGAAGAGGGACTGTTCCACGTAGCCTACAAAGAGGCAGGCATAGCTGGGGCCCATGCGGGTGCCCATGGCCACCCCCTTAGTCTGTAGGAAGTGGGAGGAATCGAAAGAGAAGTTGTTGAGGGTGAGGACGAGTTCGGCTAGGCGGATGAGGGTGTCGGTGGAGGGGGACTGGTCGAGCCTGCGGGACAGGAAGAAGCGGACGGCCTTGAGGCCATCTGCATGCGGAATGCAGGTGTATAGGGACTGGACGTCCATGGTGAAGATGAGGTGTTGGGGGCCAGGGAATTAGAAGTCCTGGAGGAGGTGGAGGGCGTGGGTGGTGTCACGGACGTAGGTAGGGAGTTCCTGGACCAAAGGGGAGAACTATTATCTTGGATTCTCCAGCATCTGCAGTTCCCATTATCACAAGTTAAAAAGAACATGCTTCAGAAAGAAAGTTCTCAGATAATTATGGAACACTGTACAGGGTCTGGAAATGTCAATGCGCAGAAAGCAGACTGAATCAATTTTAAACTAATAAAGTGTGAAGCTGGATGAGCACAGCAGGCCAAGCAGCATCTCAGGAGCACAAAAGCTGACGTTTTGGGCCTGGACCCTTCTCTGATGTCAGCTTTTGTGCTCCTGAGGTGCTGCTTGGCCTGCTGTGTTCATCCAGCTTCACACTTTGTTATCTTGGTCTCTCCAGCATCTGCAGTTCCCATTATCTCTGAATCAATTTTAAGCCATGGCACAGAATGTAATGGGATAAGCTGAACTATTAAACTTATGTCGTGATTCGTTAATTGATGCACTTTGCAGTGTTGGTCAGATTTGCAGTTATATAACAACATTAATGACCATAAATTCCCAAAACCATTACAGCCAACTCATTTTTAAACCATGAACTTATCTTTAAGTGCAGTGTTAATGACAAAGTGAACAGAAATAAACAGATGCCCCAATTCCCTTCCCTTGCTGTCTCTAATCATGTCTATTCTTTGTGAGGGGAGATACGTATGTGTATAGTGAATTTAAAACAGCAGAAGAGTTTTCAAGGGTTTACATAAAGATCATTGTCACATACACTTAAATTCTAAATGCTGCATCAGATACATATGTAACACCAATGAAAAATACAATTAAAGATGACAGGGCTTTTCCAGGTGAGCAGCTCATATTTTTAGTATCAGAGTTGGAATGTCATGTTGAGGTTGTACAGGATGTTGGTGAGGCCTCTTCTGGAGTACTGAGTACAGTTCTGGTTGCCCTGCTACAGAAAGGATATTATTAAATTGGAGAGGATTCAGAAAGGATTTACCAGGACGTTGCTGGTAATGGAGGGTTTGAATTATAAAAATAGGCTGGATAGGCTGGGACTTTTCACTGGAAAGTAGGAGGTTAAGGGATGACTTTATTGAGATTTATAAAATCATGAGGGTCATAAATAAGGTGAGTGACAAGGATCTTTTTCCAAGAGTGGGGAGTTCAAAACTAGGTGGCATACTTTTAAGGTGCGAGGAGCAAGTTTCAAAAAGGACACGAGGGGCAACTTCTTTACACAAAGAATGGTTCATGCGTGGAATGAACTACCAGAAGAAGTGGTGGATGCAGGTACAGTTACAACTGTTTTGGGTCCAGGCCTGAAACGTCAGCTTTCCTGCTCCTCTGATGCTGCTTGGCCTGCTGTGTTCATCCAGCTCTACGCCTTGTTATCTCAAATTCTCCAGCATCGATAGTTCCTACTATCTCAAAGTTAGGAGGAATATGGGCCAAGTGCAGTCAGGTCAGACCTGTTTAATTTGGGAACATAGTTAGCGTGGACTGGTTGGATTGCGGGGTCTGTTTCTGTGCTATATGAGTCTACAACTCTATGTTTAGCTCAGTATTTATGACACAATCTTTGGGGCCCTGGTCAGGAAGAGGTCTTCCTCACAAGTTGCATCTAAGATGAGTTCTGTTGTGTGGAGTCAGATATCAGGGTCACTGTCAGATTTCTTCAAAAAGGTGAATTTACTGCAGGGTGTTATGAAGTTTGGCACCTGTGGCTTTTTTGTGACTTAACTTCCTTACCAATGGACCTGGAGTCTTGGAATCAGGCTTTTTTAAAAAAAACCTCTACAACCTGTAATGTTTTTGCAACTGTTTCTCTGTAGCCTTTGGTTGTCTCTTGTAGGCTGCCCAGATTCTTCTTGAGTCTTCAGATCAAAGCTCATTATCTTGAGCCACATTTTGTATTATCTATTGGAGTGTTCAAAGACCAGCACATAGTAGTCTAATAGTCTTTTTTTACGTGTGGCTGACTTTTTTTGTCAGGTTTTATTTTGTAACACTCCAAAATTGGAGATACAGATTCTAGAGTGACCATTGGTTCTGCTTCATTGTTACTTTGAGTAAACTGTGAACAATGGAAGGTGTGAATTCTACAGATAACCTTAACCTTGGTATGTCCATAACACCCCTGTCCCCCTGCCCCGTTACAAACCAATTCAGAATTTTCAGGAATTTTGAAATGGACTGTGTTGAATAAGTTAAGGTTTCCTTATTTATTCACAGGATGAGGGCATCACTGGCTCAGACAACATTCATCGCCTATCCCTAATTTCCCAGCAAGCAGTTCAAAGTCAATTGCATTATTCCGGGCCTGTAGTCACATGTAGACCAGACCAGGTAAGCTCAGCAGTTTTATTGGACATTATTAAACAGGTGGACTTTTACCCACAATTGGCAATGGTTTCATGTTCAATCTTAGACTCCTAATTCCAGGTTTTTATTGAATTCAAATTCCACAATCTGCCATGGCAGGATTCAAACCCGGGTGTCGGAACATTTCCTGGGTCTCTGGATTAATAGTCTAGTGATAATACCGTCTGGCCATTGCCTCTCCTTGTTCATCAATGTTCCTTTTAAAATGTAAGGACAGTCCCAAAGCTTCCATAGGAACACAGTCTATATTTGATGTCATGAATGGGACATGCCTTAGTCACCGTTGTAACGTATGAACTAAGCAGTTATTTTGTCGCAACTAGATCATCTGTTTGAGTAATGCTAATGATATGTAACTGTTGGCCAGGAAACCAGAAAGAACTACACCACTCTCCACCAAAATATTGCAAAAGTTTTAACCCAGTTGTGAACAAGCATCTCAAGTGGAGCATGATCCCATCATCAACGGAAATAGATGCAAATTCCTTCTACTGGCTGAGCCAACTTTCTGAAAATTAATTGTGTTTACTGTCATTTTCAGAGGATTGTTGTAACTTTATGAATGACACTTGGTTCATGAAATCTCCTCAACTGGTTTTTGTTGTTTGAAGGAATTGCTTTCTTTTAGGGGATTACTTGGCTGGAGTGGAGCAGGACGGTTTGGAGAAGAAAAGCAAGAGGGTAGAAATAGTAGGCCAGGCAGCATCAGAGGAGCAGGCATGTTAAAGTTTTGGGTCGGGACCCTTCTTCAAAAATGGGTTCTATCTGAGCTGGAACGTCAACTTTCCTGCTCCTCTGATGCTGCCTGGCCTGCTGTATTCCTCCAGCTCCACACTGTGTTATCTCTAACTTCAGCATTGGCAATTCCTACTATGCCTCAGAGGGTAGAAATGTTGATTTATGCCATCTGCCTGTCATATTGTGCCTATACTGTCATCCCCGTCCATGAATCATAAAGTTCAATGGATAACAGGGAAGACAATTGGAATGTTGACTTTTATTTCAAAGGGGATGGAGTATAAAACCAGGAAGGTCTTGCCAAGACTATACAAGCTACAAGTCAGACCACAGTTGGAATATTGTGAACAGCTTTTAAGCCCCATATCTAAGGAAGGGTATACTGTAATGTAGGCAGTTCAGAGCAGGTTCACTTGGTTGATATTATGTAACATAGCACCTTGACAAGCACGGAGGGACTGTCTAATGAGGAAAAGCGAAGTAGGTAGGACCTGCAATCATTGGAATTTAGAAGAATGAGATGTGGCCTTATTGAAACATGCAAGATTTTTAGGGATCTTAGGGGACAGGGTAGATGAGGCGAGGTTGTTTCTCCCTGTGGGAGAGTCTAGGACCAGAGGGCATCATCTCAGAATAAGGAGTCACACATTTAAAACACATGGGAGGTGATGGCATAGTGGTATTAGGGCTGAACTGTTAATTCAGAGACTTGGGCAATGGGTCCCTGCCATGGCAGATGGTGGAATTTGAATTCAATTTTTAGAAAAAACCTGGAATTAATAGTCTCATGATGACCACGCATCCATGGTAGATTGTTGGAAAACCTCATCTGGTTCAGTAGTGTCCTTTTGGGAATGAAATTGCCAAAGTAAATTTTCCTCATCAGTGTTTGAAATCTCTTGTCCTAAAACTGTGTACTTGTATTCTTGACTTCCCCTTGTAAGGTAAGTTGTCGACTTTGTCAATCCCCTTTGCCATCTTGTATACCTCATTTAGATAACCTCTCATTCTTCTAAACACGAGCAACTAAATGCTTAAGCTGCTCAATCTCTCCTCATAAGAAAATCCTTTTGCTCCTGAAGTAAATCTGGTGCATTTCATTGAAAGGTAGAACAGGCATGATGGGCTGAATGGTCTACTTCTGCTACTATGGCTTATGGTTGTATGAAGTGACCAGCTGCCCTTTTGCTGCTCATCAGTTTCAGATGTACAAATGTATAGATTGGTTCTTAATCAATTGTGGAATCACAGTTCCGGGAAAAAGCCAGGAAAATGGATGTGAGAAATGTTGGATCAGCCATGATCCTATTGAAAGGCGGAACAGATTCAGTGGGATAGAGGGTGGGGGGATGTAGTGGTGGTGTTGAATGACCTAGTCCTCTTCCTATTTCTTATGGTCTTGTGGCATAATGCAAAATGTGAAAATCACAGCGGACTGGTTGTGGAGTTAGGAGCAATGATCCCTTGAGCTTCAGGGGCAGCCCGTGTTGCTGACAAAGAGAACAAGACAACAAATGCCAAGAGACCCATCCACAAAACTTCAACCTCCCTGTAAAAAATAATTGGTCACAAAAGAAAACAGAGGCTTTGAATCAAAGTGTCTGGAGACTCGAACGTTGACAGTGTGTCCACGCCAGGACAGTGTGTCATTGACCTACCATTGATTTTTGTGTCAAAAATAAAGATACCATCTGCAGACTAAACTACAAGTGACTGACAAAAGAGAAAAGAGAAAGGCCATGGGGCCAGACCTGCCTAACTTACTTACTAACAATGACATTCAATAATTTATGGGAATCAAAAACTAGAGACATACAATACATAAGCTCTTGATGCTAAGACTTTCTCTCAATGATGGCTATCTTACACTGTAAGCAGAGTAAGGAGAACAGGAGAAAGCTTGAGGCATCTGTTTTTATACAGATGACGAGGACAAAGCCATTCTGTTCCTCAAGTGTGTTTTGTCTTTTGATTACCTCATGGCTGATCGACATTGTAGCTGTTTTTGTTCCATAATGCTGAACATCCTTGCCTGACAAAAATAAAACAGAGGGCACAGATTAAAGTTTTTGCAAAAGAAGTGAACGCAAGGTGTGGAAAAATCTTTTCACATAGTGAGTGGATCGGGCCTGGAATGTACTGCCTGCAAGTTTTATGGAGGCAGATTCAGGTGAGACATTTAAGTGGGTATTAGGTATTTATTTAACTAGAAACAATGTGCGGGGTTAAAGGATAAAGGCAGGAAGTTGCCACAAAGTGAAAATGTTTAGAGATTCATTGTAGTCATGATAGACCAAATGGCATGCTTTATTACTGTACTTTTTCTGAGATTCTTGGTTGACTGAGAGGACAAAAAAAAAGCCGATAGAATATAACATGTGAAAATATGAAGAAGTCCACCTTAGTAGAAAAAAAAGCAGGGATTATCTGAAATGGTCAACATCAGTGGTATTCGAAGACGCAAAGGGATCCAGGAGCATGAGTCACAAAAGTTAACTTGCAGATACAAGATCTCATCAAGAAGGTTATGATGATGCCAATTTAGAGAATTGTTAGGATTGCAGAGCTTAGATCTGATACATTGGTGGGATCACCTAGCTCTATCTATCACTTGCTGCTTGCGCTGTTTGGCATGCAAGTAGTCCTGTTTGGTAACAAAGTGTGGAGCTGGATGAGCACAGCAGGCCAAGCAGCATCTTAGGAGCACAAAAGCCGACATTTCGGGCCTAGGCCCTCTGTGGTCCTAAAATGCTGCTTGGCCTGCTGTGTTTATCCAGCTCCATACTTTGTTATCTCGGATTCTCCAACATCTGCAGTTCCCATTATCCTGATTGGTAACTTCATTTTCAGGTATGCCTGGTGCTGCTACTGGTACTCTCTCCTGAACCAGTGTTGATCCCCTTACTTGATGGCAATAGTGGAGTTGGGGATATGTTGCTGGACAGGGGAGGCGATGGCCTAGTGGTATTGTCCTACTGGACTGTTAATCCAGAGACCCAGATAATGTCCTGAGGAGATAATGGGAACTGCAGATGCTGGAGATTCCAAGATAATAAAATGTGAGGCTGGATGAACACAGCAGGCCAAGCAGCATCTCAGGAGCACAAAAGCTGACGTTTCGGGCCTAGATCCTTCATCAGAGAGGGGGATGGGGGGAGGGAACTGGAATAAATAGGGAGAGAGGGGGAGGCGGAACGAAGATGGAGAGTAAAGAAGATAGGTGGAGAGAGTGTAGGTGGGGAGGTAGGGAGGGGATAGGTCAGTCCAGGGAAGACGGACAGGTCAAGGAGGTGGGATGAGGTTAGTAGGTAGCTGGGGGTGCGGCTTGGGGTGGGAGGAAGGGATGGGTGAGAGGAAGAACCGGTTAGGGAGGCAGAGACAGGTTGGACTGGTTTTGGGATGCAGTGGGTGGGGGGGAAGAGCTGGGCTGGTTGTGTGGTGCAGTGGGGGGAGGGGATGAACTGGGCTGGTTTAGGGATGCAGTAGGGGAAGGGGAGATTTTGAAACTGGTGAAGTCCACATTGATACCATATGGCTGCAGGGTTCCCAGGCGGAATATGAGTTGCTGTTCCTGCAACCTTCGGGTGGCATCATTGTGGCAGTGCAGGAGGCCCATGATGGACATGTCATCAAGAGAATGGGAGGGGGAGTGGAAATGGTTTGCGACTGGGAGGTGCAGTTGTTTGTTGCGAACTGAGCGGAGGTGTTCTGCAAAGCGGTCGCCAAGCCTGCGCTTGGTTTCCCCAATGTAGAGGAAGTCGCACCGGGTACAGTGGATGCAGTATACCACATTGGCAGATGTGCAGGTGAACCTCTGCTTAATGTGGAATGTCATCTTGGGGCCTGGGATGGGGGTGAGGGAGGAGGTGTGGGGGCAAGTGTAGCATTTCCTGCGGTTGCAGGGGAAGGTGTTGGCTGTGGTGGGGTTGGAGGGCAGTGTGGAGCGAACAAGGGAGTCAGGGAGAGAGTGGTCTCTCCGGAAAGCAGACAGGGGAGGGGATGGAAAAATGTTTTGGGTGGTGGGGTCGGATTGTAAATGGCGGAAGTGTCGGAGGATAATGCGTTGTATCCGGAGGTTGGTAGGGTGGTGTGTGAGAACGAGGGGGATCCTCTTGGGGCGGTTGTGGCGGGGGCGGGGTGTGAGGGATGTGTCGCGGGAAATGCGGGAGACGCGGTCAAGGGCGTTCTCGATCACCGTGGGGGGAAAGTTGCGGTCCTTAAAGAACTTGGACATCTGGGATGTGCGGGAGTGGAATGTCTTATCGTGGGAGCAGATGCGGCGGAGGTGGAGGAATTGGGAATAGGGGATGGAATTTTTGCAGGAGGGTGGGTGGGAGGAGGTGTATTCTAGGTAGCTGTGGGAGTCGGTGGGCTTGAAATGGACATCAGTTACAAGCTGGTTGCCTGAGATGGAGACTGTGAGGTCCAGGAAGGTGAGGGATGTGCTGGAGATGGCCCAGGTGAACTGAAGGTTGGGGTGGAAGGTGTTGGTGAAATGGATGAACTGTTCGAGCTCCTCTGGGGAGCAAGAGGCGGCGCCGATACAGTCATCAATGTACCGGAGGAAGAGGTGGGGTTTGGGGCCTGTGTAGGTGCGGAAGAGGGACTGTTCCACGTAACCTACAAAGAGGCAGGCATAGCTGGGGCCCATGCGGGTGCCCATGGCCACCCCCTTAGTCTGTAGGACTCCTCCCACTTCCTACAGACTAAGGGGGTGGCCATGGGCACCCGCATGGGCCCCAGCTATGCCTGCCTCTTTGTAGGTTACGTGGAACAGTCCCTCTTCCGCACCTACACAGGCCCCAAACCCCACCTCTTCCTCCGGTACATTGATGACTGTATCGGCGCCGCCTCTTGCTCCCCAGAGGAGCTCGAACAGTTCATCCACTTCACCAACACCTTCCACCCCAACCTTCAGTTCACCTGGGCCATCTCCAGCACATCCCTCACCTTCCTGGACCTCTCAGTCTCTATCTCAGGCAACCAGCTTGTAACTGATGTCCATTTCAAGCCCACCGACTCCCACAGCTACCTAGAATACACCTCCTTCCACCCACCCTCCTGCAAAAATTCCATCCCCTATTCCCAATTCCTCCGCCTCCGCCGCATCTGCTCCCACGATAAGACATTCCACTCCCACACATCCCAGATGTCCAAGTTCATTAAGGACCGCAACTTTCCCCCCACGGTGATCGAGAACGCCCTTGACCGCGTCTCCCGCATTTCCCGCGACACATGCCTCACACCCTGCCCCCGCTACAACCGCCCAAAGAGCATCCCCCTCGTTCTCACACACCACCCTACCAACCTCCGGATACAACGCATTATCCTCCGACACTTCCGCCATTTACAATCCGACCCCACCACCCAAGACATTTTTCCATCCCCTCCCCTGTCTGCTTTCCAGAGAGACCACTCTCTCCGTGACTCCCTTGTTCGCTCCACACTGCCCTCCAACCCCACCACACCCGGCACCTTCCCCTGCAACCGCAGGAAATGCTACACTTGTCCCCACACCTCCTCCCTCACCCCCATCCCAGGCCCCAAGATGACATTCCACATTAAGCAGAGGTTCACCTGCACATCTGCCAATGTGGTATACTGCATCCACTGTACCCGGTGCGACTTCCTCTACATTGGGGAAACCAAGCGCAGGCTTGGCGACTGCTTTGCAGAACACCTCCGCTCAGTTCGCAACAAACAACTGCACCTCCCAGTCGCAAACCATTTCCACTCCCCCTCCCATTCTTTAGATGACATGTCCATCATGGGCCTCCTGCACTGCCACAATGATGCCACCCGAAGGTTGCAGGAACAGCAACTCATATTCCGCCTGGGAACCCTGCAGCCATATGGTATCAATGTGGACTTCACCAGTTTCAAAATCTCCCCTTCCCCTACTGCATCCCTAAACCAGCCCAGTTCATCCCCTCCCCCCACTGCACCACACAACCAGCCCAGCTCTTCCCCCCCACCCACTGCATCCCAAAACCAGTCCAACCTGTCTCTGCCTCCCTAACCGGTTCTTCCTCTCACCCATCCCTTCCTCCCACCCCAAGCCGCACCCCCAGCTACCTACTAACCTCATCCCACCTCCTTGACCTGTCCGTCTTCCCTGGACTGACCTATCCCCTCCCTACCTCCCCACCTACACTCTCTCCACCTATCTTCTTTACTCTCCATCTTCGTTCCGCTTCCCCCTCTCTCCCTATTTATTCCAGTTCCCTCCCCCCATCCCCCTCTCTGATGAAGGGTCTAGGCCCGAAACGTCAGCTTTTGTGCTCCTGAGATGCTGCTTGGCCTGCTGTGTTCATCCAGCCTCACATTTTATTATCTTGCAATGTCCTGAGGACACAGGTTTGAATCCTAACACAGCAGATGGTAGAATTTGAATTCAATAAAATATCTGGATGACCATGAATCCATTGTCGATTGTTGGGGAAAAACCCATCTGGTTCACTAATGTCCTTCAGGGAAGGAAATCTGCCATCCTCACCTGGCCTGGCCTACATGTGACTCCAGACCCACAGCAATGTGGTTGATTCTGAACTGCCTAGCCAGTGATGCCCTCATCCCTTGAATGAATAAAAGAAAAAAATAAAATTGAGGTTTCAGATTGTGCAGGAGTACAATTCTGCTACTGCTGATGATGTTGGAAGCAACTTATAGAAGCTTGAACAGGTTAGTTTTTTATTGGAGGCTGTCAAATGAAGAAAGTTTGAGCAAGATGCACCGCAGATTAAAAAATAAGAAGTGATGTTATAAAAATATGTAACGTTTTTAAGGAGATGCTAGGACACAGTTTTAAGGAGATTTCATGTCATGGAGAAGTCTTAAATGAAGGGGTATAATTTCAGAATAAGTGGTATTCCACTTAAGATGCAGATGAGGAAGAATGTATTTTCAGAAAGTCATTAGTCTTTGGGATTTTCTTTCACAGAGCAGTGGAGGCTGAGTGATTAAATATATTCATGAAAGATACAGTTTTGATTGAGAAGCGAGTCAGGGTTAAAGGTATAGTGAAGCATGAATACATAGAAGGAATGAGCAAATGGAAACTCTGACACATGATTGGTTTGGAGAACATTAACAACTGGACAATGCCACGAGTTACTGCAATTATGAACCACAATCAGTTCCCATCTAGAACAGAAGCAGCATTATTGCCTGAGTGCCATATAAGTTAAGCACCCATCACTGTACAGGAAATCACAATAGTTATTCTGCCAGCATAAACAGTAGTGCAGGAGATAAGGAATTGCCTGACTTTACTGTCATGCACAACCCAGGAAACCGAAAGATCGAAATAAGGAGAGGTGGAAGGCTAGGCAAACCAATAGGCTGTGAGATCCTGTGAATGGAATATCATGAGAAAGGCCAACATCAAAGCATGGCCAAAAAGACAGAAATTCATATCTCCAGACCCAACCTATTAACAATGTAGTAATAATGACTAGAGCGTGGGTCATAGCAAGTTTCACATAAATTGTAAAGTAATTTTGTTGGCTTGATAAACTAACAATTTTAAAGTTGAGCCAAGTCCTGTTTCTTGAGATTTGTTCTTGAAATTAAGGATTCCAAGAATTAATGTAGAAATGAAAGGGATGGAATTTTGTACAAGGAGTTAAGGGGGCAGACAGGCAGGACATTAGTCACTATCAGATTGACCATGATCTTATTGAATATTGGAGAGGGCTCAATGACATGGAATGGGAATGGACATACGCTTGCTCCTGTTTCTCCGACACTGTGAACATATCTGGTTTAGCTATGGCTATATTATTGCATCATGTTCTGAAGATTACACTTTGGGGATGATATGAGAGACCGAGAGTCCCCATAAAGTTTGGCGGATGGGGGATTTTAGTAACAGCGTCAAATTGGGGAAGTGGTGCTTTTTCTCTGAGCAGCAAAGGAGATTAATGTGAGATTTGGTGCATATGTACAAAATTATGATTAGTTCAGATCAAGTAGACCAAGGAACATAGGTTTAAAGTTTTGGGCCAGAAATATAAGCCAGGAGGGAGGGGGAAGGGCATGAGGAAAGTCTTTTTATGCAGCAAATGGAAATGATCTGGGTCTCACTGCCTGCCAGGATGTTAGTGGTGAAGATGCTCAGACAAATAGGGCACTATTGAACCAAGGGGATAGAGTGAAGCATTGGGACTGGCAGATATTTAATGGCCATCTCGTGGCACAATGACAGGCTGGATTTGATGAGGACACAGTGTGGAGCTGGAGGAGAACAGTGGGCCAGGCGGCATCAGAGGAACAGGAAAGTTGACGTTTTGGGTCGGGACCCTTTTTCAGAAAGGGGCATCGGCAGTTCTTAACTATCTCTAGATTTGATGATGCCTGAGGGTGATTTGCAGGCTCGGTGAACATTGACTTACCGGGGATTCCATACCAACAAATTACCCACTTGCTCCCAAAAACCCCCTGCAATTCTATCAATCGGTAGTAGAGAAGTTTTGGGCAGCTGGCCTGTAAATTGAAGCTCTTAAAAATCTAATTTGTGCCTACTTTGGGTCCTCTCCCACCGCCACTGTATCTTAAGCAAAGATGGAAAGGTCCCATGCCAAGACTTGAAGCTGTCAGCTTTCACGGTACAGACCAGCAAATGTTTTGGGGCTCAGATCTTATCCTGGCAACTAATGAGATTCAAGTTCAATTTGTAAATCTGTAAAAAAGAGTTTTTCTCAGTCCTTGTGCCCACTCTTGTGAAAAGCCATTTGGTTTGTTAATTTCTTCGGGGATGGATATCTGCTGTTCTTGCCTCGTTTCATCTACATGTGACTCCAGAGCTGTAGCAATGTGGTAGACCCTTAAATACCTTCTGAATGCTAAGAAGGCTATTCAGTTCCAATAGATTAAGATGGGTAGGGAACGCTGGCCTTGCCAGTGATATCCAAATCCCTGATTTTTATTTTAAATTCGACACTTAACTCTATCCAAGCAAACTTTTCTCAGACTCTACCTCTCTCAGCTCCTACACGTTTGAGAATATCAATTTGTCACAATTCCTATTCTGTGTTTACAAAACTAACACAGACATTGTTGACTGCTTGTGGAATATCTTGCACCTGCTACAACGTTGGTTGGATTGGTGGTAATAGCCACGTGTGATAGGAACAGAAACAGAAGTTGCTGGAAAAGCTCAGCAGGTCTGGCAGCATCTGTGGAGAAAAAAGCCTAAGTTAATATTTTGGATCTGGTGGCCCTTCCTTAGGACATAGGGTTTGGGTTAACTGGATACAATCAGGTTTCTCTTAATATTGCATTTCACTACAAAAAGCATATTCTCTTAAAATTTATTAGCTCCTATGATGTTATCATCATTGACTTGGCCAACATTTATTGCCCATCCCTAATTGTACTTTAGAAAGGGTTGGTAAGCCAACTTCTTGTACTGCCTCAGTCCGTATGATACAGGTACACTCACACTGCTGTAAGGAGACAATCCCAGCATCTTGACCCAGCAACACTGAAGGAATGGCGATGTATTTTCAAGTCAACATGGTGAGCAGCTTGGAGGGGCACTTGCAGGTGATGTCCACATCAATCTATTGTCCTCGTCGTTCAGGGTGGGAGAGGTTGTGTATGTTTGAGATGATGAATCAGGTGACAATCAACTATTGCCCCAACCACTCCATTCAAATTGTATGAAAGGACTGCAGTGAATGTGAATACTAACCTTGAACACATGCTGATCCCCACCTGTTCTATGTGCAGTATACCATACTCGACAAAGGTGATACATTGCCTATTGCTTAGCACATACTTTAAGCATGGTACCTCATCAATCCTCTAAATTCTACTTTAAGAAAAATAGAGAACCAAATAATCTGTACCCCTGATCTTGCACTCAAATATAAACTTTGCAGATTATTCAAGTTGCTTGCTTCTGATAATCTCATATGATTATCTTGTTTGCCCATTACAATATAATTTTACAGAAGGTAAGTGTTTTACAGATGCATTAATTCTTGAAGTTCTCATTACTTTAACAGTAAAAGCGTCCTCAGTCATGTTCATTATTAATCCCCTAAACGTTAGTTCTTTGACCTAAAGTAGCAGAGAGCCTTTTAAGATTAATTGAATGATAGTCAGTTTTCAGTTGATAATGTGGAGGGGGAGAGGATCAAAGGTGTACAATTAACTTGCTTATTTGTATTCTGTGTGAAGTGCCTACAGGAATTTGCTGACTCTTCTCCTTTGTGCTTCAGTAAAGAGTTCAAGATGGACTAAATGTTAACATACTGACAGAATGCCAATTGACTTGTGTACGTTATCTTTCCCACACTGTCTGAAAGGGCATATCTATAGTCAGCGTTTAAAAGGATAGCATTTTCATCTAAGCAGATAGATTCACTTTCATTCATTCTCACGATATGGACAACTTCTGCAAGGCTGACATTTAATGCCGATTTAATCCCAATGAAAGGGCAGTGCTGGACCTTCCTAAGCCGTTGCAGTTCTTTTACTGTAGGTACACTCGCAATGCTGCAAGATACAGATATACAAACTATTGACCTGGTGACAGCGAACAAACAGCCATAAATGATCAAGTCAGAATGGTACGTAACATGAAGTGGGGCTTGGGCTTGCTGGCATTCCCTTGCACCAGAAAGTTCATGAAGTGATTGTTACACAGGGTAAGGGACAAGGCAGGCTTTATCCAGAAACTAAGCCAAAGCTCCACCCTCTCTGATTACATAGCTCACCCACTGGCCCAGTATTAGATAGTTTGGGGCAGCTTCAGAAATCTGGTATTGTCTCCTGAGACACAAATGTGTTGTAGAACTGCCAAAGGAGGTGGTGATGACTGGTACAATTGCAACATTTAAAAGGCGTCTGATGCGTATTTGATTAGAAAAGATTTTTAGGGATATAGGCCAATGATGGCAAATGGGACTAGATTACTTTTGGATATCTGGTTGACATAAACTAATTGGATTGAAGAGTCTGTCTCCATGTTGTATATCTTTTTTTCAGGAAGAGAGTTCCAAAGTGCCATGACCTTATGAGAAAAGAACTTCATGGAATCATAGGGTCATTGAGTAATACAGCATGGAAACAGGCCCTTTGGCCCAAACTGGTCCTTGCTGACCGTGGTACACACTCAGATAGTTCCAACTGCCCTCTATATCCCTCTAAACACTTCCCATCCATGTACCTGTCCAAATGTTTTTTAAATGTTGCTATTGTACCTGCCTCAATCACTTTACATACACACCAATCTCTACGTGAAGAAGTTGCCCCTCAGGTCTTCCTGAAATCTATCCCCTCTCAACTTAAATCTAAGCTCTCTAGTTTTCAACTTCTCCATCCCTGGGATAAAGTCTATATGCATTCATCCTTTCTATGTCCCTCATGATTTTAAACACCTCAATAAGGTCATTCCTCATTCTCCTAAGTTCCAAGGAATAAAGTCCTATCCTGGCCAACCTCTCCCTATAACTCAATCCCACAAGTTCTGGCATCATCCTCGTAAATGTTCTTTGCACACTTTCCAATTTAACTATGTCTTTCCTGTAACAGGGTGACCAAAACTGAACACAATACTTCAAGTACAGTCTCCCTAATGACTTGTACAACTGTAAAGTAATGACCCAACACTGAAACTGAATACCTCGGCTGATGAACGTCCATATGCTAAATGCCTTAGAGATAATGAGAACTGCAGATGCTGGAGAATCTGAGATAACAAAGTGTAGAGCTGGATGAACACAGCAGGCCACGCAGCATCTTAGGAGCACAAAAGCTGACGTTTCGAGCCTAGAGCCTTCATCAGAAAAGGGGGAGGGGGAGTGGGTTCTGAAATAAATAGGAAGAGGGGGGAGGCAGATCGAAGATGGATAGAGGAGAAGATAGGTGGAGAGGATTCAGACAAATTAGAAAGGCTGGGATGGAGCCCGTAGAGGTGAGTGTAGGCGGGGAGATAAGGAGGAGATAGGTCAGTCCGGGGAGGACGGACAGGTCAAGGGGGGGCGGAATGAGGTTAGGAGGTAGGAAATAGGGGTGTGACTATAGGTGGAAGGAGGGGATAGGTGAGACGAAGAACAGATAAGGGAGGCAGGGACAACCTGGGCTGGTTTTGGGATGCGGTGGGGGGAGGGGAGATTTTGAAGATTGTGAAATCCACATTGATACCATTGGGCTGCAGGGTTCCCAAGTGGAATATGAGTTGCTGTTCCTGCAACCTACAGGTGGCATCATTATGGCACTGCAGGAGGCCCAGGATGGACATGTTGTTTAAGGAATACGAGGGGGAGTTAAAACGGTTCACGACTGGGAGGTGCAGTTGTTTACTGCGAACCGAGCGGAGGTGTTCTGCAGAGCGGTCCCCAAGCCTCCGCTTGGTTTCCCCAATGTAGAGGAGGCCACACCGGGTACAGTGGATGCAATATACCACATTGGCAGATGTGCAAGTGAACATTTGCTTAATGTGGAAAGTCATTTTGGGGCCTGGGATGGGGATGAGGGGGGAGGTATGGGGGCAAGTGTAGCATTTCCTGCGGTTGCAGGGGAAAGTGCTGGGTGTGGTGGGGTTGGAGGGCAGTGTGGAGCAGACAAGGGAGTCACGGAGAGAGTGGCCTCTCCAGAAGGCAGACAATGGTAGGGAGGGAAAAATGTCTTGGGTGGTGGTGTTGGATTGCAGATGGCGGAAGTGTCAGAGGATGATGCATCGGTGCCGGAGGTTGTTTGGGTGGTATGTGAGGATGAAGGGGAGTTCTGTTTTGGTTGTTATTGCGGGGGCAGGGTGTGAGGGATGAGTTGCCTGAAATGCGGGATACACGGCCGAGGATGTTCACGATCACTGTGAGGGGTACGTTGCGGTCCTTGGAGAAACAACAACATCTGAGATGTACGGGAGTGGAATGCCTCATCTTGAGCGCACATGTGGCGGAGGCAAAGGAATTGGGAATAGGGCATGGCATTTTTGCAGGAAAGTGGGTGGGAGGACGTGTATTCTAGGTAGCTGAGAGTTTGTGAGCTTGAAATGGACATCGGTTTCAAGTGGTTGCCTGAGATGGAGACAGAGAGGCCCAGGAAGGTGAGAGATGTGTTGGACATGGTCCAGGTAAACTTGAGGTTGCGGTGGAAGGTGTTGGTGAAGTGGATGAACTGTTCGAGCTCCTCGTGGGAGCATGAGGCGGTGCCGATACAGTCATCAATGTAACGGAGGAAAAGGTAGAATCAAATGTTGGTTGATCCTGTCTCTCAATATCCTCTCCATTAAGTTGCTTACCACTGATGTCAGGCTCACTGGCCTGTACTTCCCTGACTTCTCCTTGTTGCCTTTCTTAAACAATGGAACAATGGTAAGCCACCGTCCAGTCATCTGGAACATCACCAGTGGCTAAAGGTGAGGCAAGAATCTCTGCAAGTGTCTCTGCAATTTCTTCCCTCGCCTCCCACAACACCCGAGGATGGACTTGACAGGGCCAGGGGATTTATCCACCTTAATGCGCTTTAATTCTGCAAACAACTCCTTTCTGGTAATGTGTATGTCGACCAAAACATCCCCACTTGTGACTCTAATGGTTAATATGCCTAAGAAGTAATACTACCTGCCCATAGTTACTGAGAGAAAATAAACTGCATCCAGTTATCTCAGGCAAGATTCTCTTCTGCTGAGATTTATTTGTGGTTTATCCTTCACCACAGATTACTGAACAAGCCCTAGTCTAGCATAGGAAGGAAGATTGATGACAGCTCTCTAATGCCAAAAAAAGGTTGGTACTCACTTCAGATCATAGATGTTACTTCCTTTTGTTGCCTGGCTAGAAAGTGGGACGATAGCTCAGTGGTTAACACTGCTGCCTCACAATACCAGGGACCAAGGTTTGATTCTGCTCTTCAGCAACTGTCTTGTGTCTGCTCCGGTTTCCTCCCAGAGTCCAAAGATGTGCAGGTTAGGTGGATTGGCCATGCTAAATTGCCTGTTGTGTTCGGGGATGTATAGATTAGATTGGTTATGGGGGATGGGTCCGGGTGGGGTGCTCTGAGGGTTGTTGCTTGTTGGGCTGAAGCGTCTGTTTCCACACGGTCGGCATTCTATGATGATTCTACAATTCTATGAGCCTGTTCTGATGTGTTCTAGCTCAGCTCTGGGGTAGGTAGGTCTCGAAGCCAGGTCTTCTTGCTCAAAGGTAAGGGCATTTCCAATTATGCACCAATGCACTTCACATTACAGGATAAAATGGTGACTATGATGTCCATCTCAATATTGTTATAGCATGGGAGCAGCATGGCAGCTCTGACCCCTACCAAGAGGGGCAGGGGGAGAAGCCCCATAAGAACCTGAAAGAAAACAGGGATTTTGTTTTTGCAGGCATGTGAGTTACCACGTTTAAAGTTTTGTTGTTTTGGATAAGACTCAGTGAGCCAGTCAGCAGGTGAAAGCCTTTATCACATTGTCTGGACTGTCACAGAAGCTGTGCCAGGTTATAGTTGCACTCTGAGATGAAACAGTCAACAGGCCTGGAGAAATAAATTGCACAGAAAGCCTGTGGGCTATATAAAGACACAGCTGGGTGGTAAAGAAGCAGATCTGAGTCAGGAATTGGCTGAGCAGCAACTGGACGTCGGACCCCATCCTTTGGGAAAATACCCGGCTGAGAAGCTGAAATAATAAAACTTGCAGAGAAATGATTGCTACAATTGGAACAGGTACCATAGGATACAGCTGTAAAATTTAAAGCCCAGCCATAACTTATTTTGAAGTCAGGAATATTGGAAACAAATTTAAAGTCCACTGTGGAAGGAGATGAAGACCTGTAAGGAATTCACAAGCAAAAAATGTTTAATTATAAAAATTGGAATATTTTCACATTTTTTAATTCACTCATGGGGCAATGTAAGTGTTGCTGGCTCATCCTTAATAGTTGAATGAGTGTGAAATATGCCACTTTCTCAAGAAAATAAAATGTGTGAATCATCTAAAGAAGAAGGGGCAGAGAGCACAAACATTGCGTTTTGATTAAAAAGGTGGAAAACGTCGCAACAAGAAGCAAACTTTGGTTGCCAAAACCATGGAGATGTGCAGAAAAGAAGGTATTTATTAGAAATTCCGAGCATAGAAGCATGTAAAAGAATTTAAAAGCTCCAATGGATGAGTATTGGCACAACACAGAATTTTAAATTTTTTAAAACAACTTTTCAAAATACAGGTATGTGATGAACTTGATGGATTTAACAGTGGTACAGAATTAACAAAGACCAGCAATTAAAGCCAACATGGCAAAAACACTAGCAAGCTTCAGAACAATTTAAAATAATTTCTCAATACATGTTTATAGACGTTGCTATTGAAGGCTTGGGTTCAAGTCCCACCTGTTCCAGAAGTGTCGATACAGTGTGGAGATGGAGGGACACAATAGGTCAGGCAGCATCAGAGGGGCAGGAAAGTTGACGTTTTGGGTTTACACCCTTCGTCAGGACTGGGGAGGGAGAAGGGGAGCTGGGAAAAAAATTGAGGGAGGAAGGTGGGCCTGGGAGAATGTAGGTGGGATGGTGATAAATGGATGCATATTCCACCTCAGGAGCCTACAGTCCGATGGTATCAACATAGAATTTAGCAGTTTCAAAACTTCCCCACCTCATCCCGTGTCCAACCTTCTGTGTAATCCCTGTCTCCTTGACCTGACACAACCTGTCCATCTTCTTTTTCTACCTATCTGCCCATCCCTTCACTCTGGCCAATCCCCACTACCCCCTACCTGCATTCACCTATCATCAACCCACCTACCTTCCCCCGTCCATTCCCCCTCCATTTACTTCCCAGCTCCCCTTCTCCCTCCCCAGTCCTGATGAAGGGTTCAAACCTGAAACGCTGACTTTCCTAGTCCTCTGATACTGCCTGATATGCTATGTTCCTCCAGCTCCATGCTGTATAGACCCTGACTCCAGCATCTGCAGTTCTTGGAAAAGCTCAGCAGGTCTTCCTCAGAACCTTCCTGAAACACTAACTCCGATTCTTTTCTTCACAAATGCTGCCAGATCTGCTGAGCTTTTCCAGCAACTTCTGTTTCCGTTCCTGATTTACAGCATCCGCCGTTCTTTTGGTTTTTATCAGCAGTTCTTACTAACTCCGAGGACCTGTTCCAGCAGTGTGTTGCAACATGTCTGATCAGGTTAATTAATAAATGTCTAAAAATTTAGAGATTTATAGGGCAGCATGATGGCTCAGTGGTTCGCACTGCTGCCTCACAGCGCCAGGGACCCAGCTTCAATCCCAACCTCAGGCATCTGTGTGGAGTTTGTACATTCTCCCCATGTCTGCGTGGGTTCCATCCGGGTGCTCTGGTCTCCTCCCACAGTCCAAAGATGTGTAGGTTAGGTGGATTGACCATGCTAAATTACCCATAGTATTCAGGGATATGTAGCTTAGGTGGGTTATAGGGGGATGGGTCTGGGTGGGATGGTCCAAGAGGTGGCGTGGACTTATTTGACCAATGGGCCTGTTTCCACACAGTCAGGATTCTATGTTGAAATGAAAAGATTGAAAAGTTTTTGCACATTTCAAATAACATGACAGTAGAAAAAAGTATCAAAACATGTAGGTGAAATGCAAAATGATATTATCCTCCTGACCAGATTCAACATCAGGGATTGTTCTATTATAATACAACATTAGAATTCATGGAGAAAACAATTCTTAGATTCAGAATGTCTTCAAAATTGAAAACCAAATCAGAAGCAGCACAAGTTAATGCACCATTATATTCAGCAGGTCCTATGTTATAAATTGTTAGGAAATAAAAGAGCCTTCAAATGCTTTTTATGCCATTCAGAAAGCTTTCAACAATTGTATTGACTTAAGACAAACAGATTTCTTGAACAGGAAAGATTTAGCAGAAGTGTTCCACTTTCAATTGGTTTCATTTATTGTCATCATGTGTACCGAAGTACAGCAAAAAGCTCTGTTTCCAGTGCAGGTAGATCATAGTAAACAAGGACATACCAATCACTGGGTAGTTAGACAGAGTGAGGCATTCACGTTACACTGCACAGGAGGGGTGCAAAGCAAGACATTGAGACAGAGGTTTTAGATAACAAGTTGTAGAGTTGGATGAACACAGCAGGCCAGGCAGAATCAGAGGAGCAAGAAATCTATGTTTCAGGTCTGGACCCTTCTTCAGAAAAGGTCTGGGCCCTTATTCAGAAATGGTACAGGCCTTTTCTGAAGAAGGGCCCAGACCTGAAACATCAGCTTTCCTGCTCCTCTGATGCTGCCTGGCCTGCTGTGTTCATCCAGCTCTATGCCTTGTTATCTCAGATTCTCCCACACTGGCAGTTCCTACTATCATTGAGAAAGAGGCTGGAGTCTCTATACATAATGGACAAAAGAGATAAAACTCTAGAGGTGAGGTGATGGTGTTTGCTCTTGGCACTAAAGCTGCATGTGACTGACTGTGGTATTAAGCTGCCCAAACAAACCTGAGCCATCAGAATCAGGGACAAACTCTCCACTGGTTGGAATCACAACCTGGCACAAAGAAAGATGGTAGTTATTGTTTGTGATCACTTATCTCAGCTACAGGGCAGCTGTACAGGAGTTCCTCAGAGTAGCCTCATTGACCATCCTCTCTTCCATTGCTTCATCAATGACTTTTCTTCTATCAAAAAGTCAGTAATGCAGATGCTCACCACTGATTGCACAATGTTCAACACCATTCATGACTCCTCAGGTGCTGAAGAAGTCCACGTAGACATGAAACTAAAGAAAACCCAGAGTAAAACAAAAGGAAAGAAGTTCAGGAACTCAACAGATCTGGAAGCATTTGTGGAGACAGAAACAGAAATAACATTTCAAATGGCGTATGACTCTTCTTCGGGCATGGTCTAATCAATGGCAAAGAACATTTAAGCCTGCAAGTAATATTTAACTCAGTCTTCAGCTCCCTAGTGAGACCATAGCCAACAAAAGCAGAAGAGAGCAAGTCTGTGATTAACGAGCACCTTGAGAGACTACGAAAATTGTCGGTTTGTGGGGAATGGTTAGGAGATTGAAAAGGATGGGAAAGACAATGGGAAAGGAAATGATTGGAAGGGGCAGGAGTTGGTGGGAGGGGTTAGAGAAAGGAGATTGCAGAGAAGTAGAAGGGAAGGTGGCCAGCAGTGAAGAGAAAGTAGGAGGCTGCAATGAAGTAAAATGATGAAGGGTTTAGGCAAAAATAAACAGAAACAGCAGTTGAGGAATCAATAATCAGATGGCCCAGATTTGACCTGAATTAAATTTGACTGGTAAAGAAACTGGAGCAGAGAGGAGGAAAAGCTTTTGCACACAAAGTGGTTAGGATTTGGGAAAGCACTCCTGACAGGAATTTAAAAAAGGAAGAATGGATGGGACAGATGTCACATGTCAGATTGATTGGATTTCTCCATGAAAGAACTGACGCAGACTTCATGGGCTGAATGGCCTACTTGCACTGTTCTATTCAATTTGACACAAAATGTATCATGAAGGAAATTAGCAGAATCTGTTGAGCGTTCCAAGGCCAGATAAGGGCTGAGGTAAGCAGCTTGGAAGCAGGGGAAGCAACAGGGATAATGATTTCTATCCTTGGCTCCACTGGAATTGTGTGGGAGCCAACTTCTGTAAAGCTAAGTCCAGCGACTACAGAACAGTCAGCTTTATTACATGGATCCACAGTGAAAACAGTCATAGATAAATATGCAAATATGGGTTAATTAGAGAAAGCAGAGTGGAGTCCCCACACTTTCACTCCCTCCACCACCAATGCACAGCAGCAGCAGGGTGCACTACCTACAACATACACTGCAGAAATTCACCAAAGATCCTGAGCCAGCACCTTCCAAACCCATGGCTACTTCCACATAGAAGGGCAAGGGCAACAGATACACGTGAACACCACCAACTGCACGTCTCCTCCAAGCTACTCATCATCCTGACGTGGAAATCTATCACCGTTCCTTTGCTGTTAATAGGTCAATATCCTGGAATTCTCTCCCTAAAGGTATTGTAGGTCTATCTACAAACTGTGATTTTCAGCAGTTCAAGAAGGCAGCTCACCACCAACTTCTCAAGGGCAACTAGGGACAGGCAATAAATGCTGGTCCAGTCAGCGATGTTCACATCCCACAACTGTAGAAAGAAAAATTATTTTAATTAACTTACTTGAGGTTTTTTTGAGAATTAACAGAATAGATTGATAAGGGCAATGCTCTTGATATCGTGTACATCCCACAGACTCATGAGCAAAGTTACAGTCAATGGAATAATAGAGACAGTAACAACATTGACTTAGAATTTAACCAGTGGCAGAAAATCAAAAACATTAGTCAATGGATGTTCTTTGAAGTGGACGATGGTTTGTAGTGGTTTTCCTGGTATATATTAATGACACGGAATTGACGTACAATTGAAAATTTGGAGGAATTGTCAACCGTAAAGAGGACAGGGTAGAACTTCAAAAGGAGACAAAGGAGTTGTTAGAATGGATGGACAGGTAGTAAATGCAGCTCAATGCTAAGAAATATGATGTGATACATTCTAGCAGGAATGAAATGAAGGGATAGTGTTCAATTAAGTTTAGAACTCTAAAGTGGCTGTAGAATTACAGTATATATATGTCAGGGTCACTTGTTTGGCAGAACAGTTAATCACATACATAGCATGCTAGTTTAACATAGACACAGGAGAAAGGGGGTGATGTTGAACTTGTACAAGATATTAGTTTGACCTGAGTTGGAGTATTGTTTCTGGTTTTGGATACTGCATGTTAGGACAGATATGAAGGCAACAGAGATTTATGTAAATATTTCTAGGGATGAGGAATGTCAATAATGAAAATAGGTTGGAGAATTTGGGATTGTTTCAGATGAAGAGAAGGCCAAGAAGGGATCTGGAGGTCGTATACATAATCATGAGGAGTCTGGGCAGTGTAAAATGGTATAATCTGCTACCACTTGAAGTACGAATGATATAAGCAAAAGATCCTAAACTTGGGAATTTTCTTCCCACATAAGTCTACCTTTCTATCCTTCCAAAAGTGCTTCTTAAATGCAAAATCATTTAATCAAGCTTTCAGGTCCTAAGGCTTATTATGAGAAATTGTGTTTCTTAACGTTCCTTGGAACTTATACCTGTACTGAAGCTGCAATACAAATATAAGGTATTGGTTTTATCTGACTGGATTAAAATATGTTTTTGATCTAATGTCTATGGACTATGACTGGAAATTTTCAAGAACATAAAACAGTACAGGCCCTTCAGCCCACAATGTTGTGCTGACCTATTATCCTATTAAGATCAAACTACCCTGCATACCCTACATTTTACTATCCTCCATGTACCAGTTCAATAGTTTGCTTAAAAGTCTCTAAAGTATCTGACCCCACTATCACTGCTAGCAGCACATTCCACACGCCCACCACTCTCTGCGTAAAGAACTGACCTCTGATATCTCCCCGTACCTTCCTCTAATCACCTTAAAATTATGCCTCCTTGGGATAGCCATTTCTGCCTTGCGAAAAAGCTCCATCTTTCCCTTGTAAAAAAAGAACCAATATCAGATTGACCATCACAGGAGGTCACGACTGGATCTTTGAGTTTAATGCATTTAAATGTTGGCAGGATACAGATATTGTCCTGCGATGCTGACATGACTAAAGCAGAGACAGAGACCTAAAATGTTAATCCTATTCCTCACTCCACAGATGCTGCCAAATCTACCCACGCTCCCATGCAAGTATTTCTGATTTGCAGTTGTGAGAGTATTTTTGCTGTTGTGTAAATAATCTTGTTTCGTTAGAAAGCTTTCTGAAGACACCTGATGCTGCCAACAGCAGACAGCCACTTTACTCTGATCTCTGTGACAATGCAACACAGTGTTTCTGTGACATCCATGCAAACGCAGCCTCTTGTGGATCGATGTGGGACACAGAACAGCACTTAGACAAATTAGCTCAGGCTTTGATGCCTTGTCCCCTAATTCTAGGCTTCTGTCGCCCTCCCCTTCTAGTGGCAGAAGAAAAGATTATTTGATGACATTTAAATTTGCATATCATAATCAGAGGAAGGCACAAAAAGTAAAGAATGTTCCCTTTGTAATTAATTTTCCTGTAGCTGCACAAAATAGCAGAACAGACAAAACAATTAAAGGATACAGTATTTTTTTGGATTGACTGTGAAGCATACAATGAAGTTCCCCTGCATTTTAAAATTACTTGGCGAATGAATGATGAGCTCTTAAAGATGTGCTGCTGAACAGTATTTACAGTGATGTTGTCAGAGACAGATATTGATTTTTCTTTATATGTTTAAATTACTCCAGGAATTTCTATGAACAATTTTATGGGAGAAAGAAAACACTGCACTTGCAAAGAACTTTTTTTTAAAATAATGATATAAATCCATTTAAACAGTGAGGAAATGCATTTGGTGAGGTTAAATCCTCATGCAGTCACCATCAGCTGTAGCTCAGTGGTTAACCTTGAAGTCAGGAGGACCATGGGTTTAAATCTCAGGCGAGTATTTGGTGAAATCCAGGCTGACATTCTCAGTGTAACACAGAGGGATTACGACAGTGGAAAAACCATTTTCCAAATCAGATGTTCAACTCCGATCACATCTGGATTCTCTGTGAAAGATCCCATGGCACTGTTTTCAGAAAGGAGAAAGAAGCTTTCCTCGCTGCCCACATCAGTATTTAATTAATCACCCTTAAACAATGATCTGGTCGCTACAGCTTTACTCTTTTGTGAGTTGTGCTGGCAAAGTGATTGCCGTCTATCTGACCATTAGAAAAAAGGACAGCACTTTAAGTGTAAGATGTAACACAGTGTGGAGTGTAGTTAGTTCTCTGGACAGTACTTTGGGACATTTCGAGGCCACAAAAAATGTAGAGATTCAAGCATCTTTCTTTCAATTGTTCACAAAGCTCGAGTGAAGAATACTCCAGTTTGTCGTTTTTTGGTCTTTGGATTGCAGGGAGAAACAAAAATTAATATCCTCTATATTTAAATGGATACAAATTGATACAGGGCATGTTCCCAGTAACAATTCTGTCTTGTCACAATCCAGGAGTGCGTCTTTGGAAGAGCCAGCAGTGAAGGTGGACCCATTATTTTTTGAAAGTGGAGGCAGGTGGATTTTTGGATGATGTGGAGCTCAGAAGACATTTGGGATGGGTGGGAAGCACACAGAATAAGAGTAGAAGTCGGCCATAAGACTGTAAGACCATAAGAAACAGGAACAGGAGTAGGCCGTTTGGCCCCTTAAGCCTGCCCCCCCCCCCTTCCCTGGTCAATAGGATCATGACCCACCCAACATTCCTCACATTCACTTTCCTGTCCTTTCCCTGTAACCCTTTTCACCTGACTGATCAGGAATCTGTCTCTCTCAGCCTTAAATATACATGAGAATTCTGCTCCCACAACTCTCTCTGCTGAGGGATTCAAAAGGCTTTCAGCTCTCTGAGAGAGGAATTTCTACCCATCCCACACTTAAATAGGTGCCCCTTTAATTTGAAATGACGCCTCCCAGTCCTGGATACTCCCATGAGGGAAAACATTTATCCCTTAAGAATCCTATATATTTCATTGAGATCGCCCTTCATTCTTCTGAGCTCCAGTGAATAGTGTCCCTGTTAATCTTTGCTCACAAGACAATCCCTCCATACTGGGGATCATCCTAGTGAACCTTCTCTGAATTACTTTCAATGAAATGATTATTCTTAAAGGGAGCAAACCTGCAGACAGTACTCCCAGAGGTGGTCCCACCATCACCATGTACATTTGCAGTAAGCTTTCCCTACTTTGGTCCTTCCAGCTTGCTTTGTCTGATCTCTGTAAGATCATTGGCTGATCTCTTTGCCTCCTGAATTCCGCATTCCATAAGAATCTACTTAACCCCAACTTAGTAATGTTCAATGACCCCTCCCCCACTGCCTTCTGAGTCACCCAACCCTTTGAGAGAAAAAATAAATTGATCCCATCCCCACCTTATAAAGAAGGGCAAGCCCTAATTTTCAAACAGTGCCCCCTGTCTCTAAACTCACAAACAAAAGTTAACATCCTGGGCATGTCCACCTTGTCAACACATTTCAGGATCCTATAAACTTCGATCAAATCAAATCTTCTAAGTAGTAACAAAAACAAACCTAGCCTCGGCAACTTATCCTCATAATACAATCCACTCATTCAAGGTATCAATGGACCAAACCTCCTCTGAATCACCTTCAACACAAAGACATCCTTCTGGAAATAGGGAGACCAAAGCTGTGCTTCGTTGCAATATGGTCCCACTCATGCCCTGTATAACTGAAACATAATGTCCTGACTTTTATGTTCAACTATTCCTACAACAAAAGATACCATCCCTATAGGCTTCTGACCATTTGCTGTTCCTGCGTACCAGCATCATATGGCTCATGCACCCAGAGCATTTGGATTCCTGTACATTTCGTCCATGCCGATCAGATATCCTAAATTAATCGAATCCTATCTGCCAGCATCTGGCCCTCATCCCTCTAAAGCCCTTCCTATTCATATTGCCATCCAGATGCCTTTTAAATATTGTAATTGTACCAGCCTCCACCACTCAATCCATACATGAACAACTCTCTGTGTGAAAAATTTGTCCCTTGGTCCCTTTTAAATCTTTCCCCTCAGAAATTTGAGGGTGCATACATGAGGATCAATGGTCGGCACAACATTGTGGGCTGAAGGGCCTGTTCTGTGCTGTACTGTTCTATGTTCTATGTTCTATGTTCTAATCTTTAACGTATGCTTTTCTGCTATTATTCGCCATTTAAATAATACATTGCTTTCTTATTCGTCCATCAAAGGTGAACAACTTCACATTTTCCCATATTTTCTCCCATCTGACAGATTTCTGCCCTCTGACTTAACCTAACTAAATTGATCTGCATCCTTGTTGTGTCAAGTTCACATACTTTTGAACCAAAAAGAACTACATATTTTTCTTTTAGGATTGTAAACTGGAAAATTGAAGTTGGTCAGTGCTATATGGATGAAATGTACCTGGGAAGAGTTTGCTTTTCTAGTGGGATCAAGTGTTATTGTTCAGCCTACCCTTTAGCTAAACAAGACTGTCAGTTTTCAGAGCAGCGAGCTGGATATGTTATGAGATACGATGGCACTAGGAGTCTTTGAATTATGAAGAAGCTGCTGAGCATCAGCATTCAGATCGTCCCAGCTGCAGTTTATCACAGACCTACGAGTGCTATGCAGCTCTGGACATTCAGAAGACTGCTATTAGAGAACGTATCTCTCTCCCTTATCCCTATGGGAATGCAAAAGTGAAAAAAAAAGACTCAAAAGAAAGAATTCTATTATAAGAAAAGACCCATGTCCACTCCTTCAGCTTTCAAATTAAATATCATTCGTCAGACAACATTGTGCTATCATTGCGAAAATCAAAATTAACATGAGAATTAACTCCATCTTTTATGATATGTAGTTTTGATTGGTAGGAATTGTTCTTCCTGTTTCTGTTTCTTCACTCATATTAGTGTCAAATATCTGCTCCATCTGCCTTATTCATGAATAACTATCTGTGTGTTGAGGGGGACAGAGAGATGTAAAGGGCTGTAGTTTAAGTTGTAGTAGTTAATTAATAATCTTTACTTGCTAGTTGTTAATGAATATGCTTGCTTTCAATGAATAATGATTTTCCTTTCAATTGTGAAAACTGGTGTGAATTCTTTTTGTTCTGAATAGCAATCAATCAGGCAAATTAAACAACCTGGCAGATTAATTGGCTATTTACACGTATGTGACAACTTTAGAATAGTGTGTATAATTATTGGCATACTGTTCCCAATTGAGTTGTAACTGTTTTTGTGTCATCTGTGAATTTAGCCACAATTCCTTCAATACTCCTTAACTAAGTAATTGACACAAATTATAAAACATTGAGGCCTGCACACAGATTCTGGGCTATTCCACTCATCGCATTGTACCTATCTGAAAAAAAAAGACCCATGTGAACATACAGTGTGATTGCACTTGAAAAGATGCGGAGGAGATTCTCAAGATGTTGCCCGAGCTGGAGCAATTCAATACAAAGAGAAATTCGATACGCTTGGATGATTTTCTTTTGAGCTGAAAAGGTTGAGGAGGGATCCTAAAGAGGTGTACAAAGCTATGAGGGGCATAGATAGGGTACATAGTGAGAAACCTTTCTCTTATTAGAGGGGGTTAATAACCAAGGGCACAGCATTAAGCAAAGGAGCAAGTGGTTTAGAGTGAGGAATATTTTTAACCAGGGGGTGGTGGACATCTGGAATTCAACTGCAGGTAGAGGAGAGAACACTCAGAATGTTAACAAGTACTTAGATGTACACTTAAAATGCCACAGCACACGAGGCTACAGACCATGTGCTGGAAAATGGGATTAAAATATTGAAATGCTTGATGACAAGCATGGGTAGAATGGGCTGAAAGGCCTTTTCCGTGCCATGAAAGCTTTCTGACTCTATGACACTACTCTCTGTTTTCTGCCAGCCAGCCAGTTTTCTATCCATGCTCATTTGTCACCCGCTATTCCATGAACTTTTATGTTGCACAATAATCTTTAATGTGGAATTTGTCTCAAATTCCCCCTGGAAATTCAAGCTCATTGGTGTACTGTATTCCCTTTTATCCACAGCACAATTATTTCTTCAAAAAAAAATCCAATTAATTGTTTAAACATGCTTTCCCTTTCAGAAAACCATGCAGACTCTGACCGATTTTACAAAGGATCCAATTAAAACACTTGTAATGATCAATTCCAATGCATCCCCTGTGGCACCTGTTGAGTGAACTGTCCTGTAGATTCCTCTTTTCTGCTTCTCTCTATTCTATGTTTGCTTCTTTTCAGTCTGATGGAGCCTTTCCAAATTCTAACACACTTTGGAAAATTAACATTTAATGCATCTTCTCCCTCATTAGACACCTCTTTTAAGATGCCAGGATGAAGTTCCATCAGACTAAGGTCTGTTTTTCCTTAAACTTTCTGATTTACAGATATTTGTGGAATGTTTTTAGATCCTCCTGGTTAGACCACACTTGGAATATTGTGTTCAGTTCTTGTTGCCTTATTAGAGGAAGGATGTGGAAGCTTTAGAGAGGGTGCAGAGGAGATTTACCAGAATGCTACCTGGAATAGAGGGCAGGTCTTATGAGGAAAGGTTGAGTGAGCTAGGGCTTTTCTCATTGGAGCGAAGAAGTATGAGAGGTAACTTTGTAGAGGTGTACAAGATGATGAGGGGCATAGATAGGGTGGTTAATCAGAGACCTTTTTCCCCAGGGCTGAAATTACTGTTATAGGGGGGCGTAATTTTAAGGTGATTGGAGGAAGGTATAGGGGAATGTCAGAGGTAGGTTCTTCACACAGAGAGTAGTGGGTACATGGTGCCAGCGGTGGAAGTAGAGTTAAATGCATTAGGGACATTTTAGAGACTCTTGGGTAGGCACATGGATAATAATAAAATGAAGGGTATGCAGGTTAGTTTTTGATCTTAGAGTAGGATAATAGGTCAGCAAAATATCGTGGGCTGAAGGGCATTTACTGTGCTGTGCTGTTCTAGGTTCTATATTAAGATGGAAGTAAAATTTTTATTCACTGTACATGCCATTTCTTTAGTAACTCTTTATTCTCACCCTCTAGAGATCAAAACTCACTTTGCATATGCTTCATCTTTTTAAAAACCTTGCAAGTAAAATTGTCATTGTCCCACTCTCTTATTGGAATCATAGAATCCCTACAATGTGGAAACTGGCCCTTTGGCCCAACAAGTCCACACCGACCCATCCCCCGGAACCCACCTAATCTCCACATCCCTGAACACTATAGGAAATTTAGCATGGTCAATCCACCTGTGGACTGTGGGAGGAAACCCACGCAGACAGGACGAGCATGTGCAACCTGCACACAGACAGTTATCTGGCATGGAATTTTATTCCAGTCTTTGGCCCTGTGAGGCAGCAGTACTAACCACTGAGCCACCGTGCCTCCATAGTGTGCAGAGGGACAACTGCTGGTTGTATAACCTGACAGTCACCACACTTAGTCAAAACTGAGAGGCAGGGCCATCATCAGTCAGAATGGGAATTGAATCTTTGCTGTAAGCATCGTTCTGTATTATAAATCAGCCAGCCAACTGAGCTAACCAACCCCCACTTCTCTACCAATCTGTCTGCTTGTTTAATATTCTATTTCTCTTCAGCGAGCTCAGTTTTCATCACATTGTGTTCCAAATGCTCTGGCCCAGGTTCTATTTAAATTTAACAACACCTTCCTGTTTTTTTACTGTTATATTTTCCTGGAAATGAATTCTAGTGCCATGTTTGCACTACTTTTACTGGACTGGTAAACTTGTGTTACTGCTTTAGGTAATCTATGTTCCTACTTTCCCAGAACCTTGTGTTGCTTTATCTGAGTTAGTTCCTTACCTTCCATGAAAGAAGCGAGTATTCTTTCTCTCCACTTCAGCCACCACTTTGTTGCAGTCAATATAATTCACTGAATGTTTTGCCCATTTTCTTCACCTGTTCATCTCGATCTGTCTTTGCACATTATTACCAATGCTTCAATTTGGTATCATCTGTAAATATCAATTGTGTTTTTTTTGCCTGGAGGTTAGGCAGAGATGACACACCAGCTGGTCTCTTGTGCTTGAACAGGAATTTTGTTTACAGTGCCTTTAAAATCTCAGCCCTTATACCTTCTGCTGCTTGCTTAGATGTTGCATTTCTCTTTGTCAACACCACATTCAGATTTAACTAAGCACATACAATTAGCAATCAATCAAACACAATTTAACTGAACCACTGAACATCCCAGTGGTCTAACCACACAGCAGGACACCATTTCCTACTTTCTGCGTGTCCAAGAAACTCCCCTTGCTCATTCTATTTATAACCATTTTCTAATCTATCCCACTGCCTCACTACATTGCCTGTTCTTTGCCAGGACCATTTTTTAAAATGTTGTTTTCTCATCAGAGGAAAGTTTGTCTTCGGTATATACCCCTGTATTTTCCCTAATATCTTTTCCACTACTCGATTCAAAATTAAATGTGGATGGGTCAGCTGGTTTACAAAGTGTGGAGCTGGATGAACGCAGCAGGCCAAGCAGCATCTTAGGAGCACAAAAGCTGACGTTTCAGGCCTAGATCCTTCATCAACCGAAACATCAGCTTTTGTGCTCCTAAGATGCTGCTTGGCCTGCTGTGTTCATCCAGCTCCACACTTTGTTATCTCGGATTCTCCAGCATCTGCAGTTCCCATTATCTCTGGGTCAGCTGGTTAACTCAGTTATCTGGAGGGTTAGTGTGTTTACACATGTGATACAGTGATGCTAACCACAGGGTTTTTATCCATGTTCCACTCATTATAGAACCTACCTTCTAACTCTGCCCTGAAGGCAATTTACAGCATCAGTGATAAATTAGCAACAGTTGCCTGGAAATGAAGAAAATTTTTTAAGCTTGTCTTTCTTTGACATAATCCATGCTCATGTTCAGTTATCGGTTCCTTTTGCAAAGATGTTTTTCTAATTCCAGTGTTAAGATATTCGATCTATACTTGGCTCTATCTTCCTTATGAAAGGTTGGAACTTTATATTCAAATAAACAAAAGAACTGCGTATTCTAGGAATCCGAAACAAAAAGAACAGAAATTGCTGGAAAAGCTCAGCAGTCCTGGCAGCAGCTGTGGAGAGAAATCAGAGTTAACATTTTGGGTCCAGTGACCCTTCCTTAGAAAGCAGAATGTTTTTGTTTTTGTTTCTGAATTATATTTTCTCGTTGTCAGCCTTCCGATTCTATTTCTTAACCCATTAATATTGTTGTAAATGGGATATTTGTGCCCGTGGTACAAGGCCCCGTTTAAATGGAGTTTTAAGGCTCTGCTTCCTTTCTTGATTTCTAAATGTTTGTAGGCAGAAGAAAGAGGAGTTTGAAGGAGATGAAAGTTTAGTGGAATGGAATCTTCAGAGGATAACAAATGTGAAAATTGAGAGTTAAAGAGATGACAACGATATACAACAGATGCGTGAGACTAAGGAGAAAAAAACTACAGATATTTCAAGTCTATTTTGTTTAGAACATAGAACAAAGAACCTATAGCACAGGAATGGACCCTTCAGCCCATAATGTGTTCCAAACATGATGCCAAATTAAACTCATCCCTTCTGCCTGCCCTTGATCCATATTTTTCTATTCCTTCCATAATCAAGTGCCAAAAGGCCCTTAAATGCCCCTATCATATCTGCCCCCACCACCATCCCTGGCAGCGCATTCCAGACTCCGACCACTCTCTGTGTAAAAAAAACTTGCCCCTCATATCTCCTTTGAACATCCCCCCCCCCCCGCTTTCCTTAAATGCGTGCCCACAAGCATGAGACATTTCAACTCCAGATTCTGACTGTTAACCCTTTCTGTGCATCTCATAACTTTATAACTTCTATCAAGTCTCCCCTCAGCCTCTATCTCTCCAGAGAAAACAACCTGAGTTCTTCTTACAAGCTCATACCCTCCAATCCAGGCAGCACCCTGGTAAACCTTTTCTGCACCCTCTCCAATGCCTTCACATCCTTTCTGTAATGTAGCTATCAGAGTTCGTTGTGTCTCACTGTGAACATTAATCACAGATACATGAACAAGAGTATAAGGCATTCCAAACAGACTTGACAGGCTCAACAGCCTAATCCTGTTCCTATGTTTCTGCATAGCAAAGCTTTAATGGGGACGACTTCTTTTTTTTTCTATTTATTTTTATGGGATGTGAGTGTCGTTGGCCGGCCAGCATTTATTGCCCATCCCTAGTTTCCCTGGAGAAGGTGGTGGTGAGCTGCCTTCTTGAACCATTGCACTCCACCTGCTGTAGGATGACCCACAATGCCATTAGGGAGGGAATTCCAGCATTTTGACCCAGTGACAGTGAAGGAACGGCGAAATAATTCCAAGTCAGGATGGTGAGTTGCTTGGAGGGGAACTTGAAGATGGTGGTGTTCCCATGTATCTGCTGCCCTTGATCTCTGAGCTGGATGTGGCTGTGGATTTGGAAGGCTTTCTGAGGATCTGTAGTGATTTACTGCAATGCATCTTGTAGACCATACACACTGCTGTGACTGACCGTCAATGGTGGAGGGAGTGGATTCTTGTGGATGTAGTACCAATCAAGCGGGCTGCTTTGTCCTGGATGGTGTCAAGTTTCTTGAGTGTTGTTGAGAGCTGCACTCATCCAGCCAAGTGGGGAGTATTCCATCACACTCCTGGCTTGTGCCTTATAGATGGTGGACAGGCTTTCAGGAGTTAGGAGGTGAATTACTCACCGCAGTATTCCCAGCTTCTGGCCTGCTCTTGTAGCCACAGTATTTATGTGGTGAGCCCAGTTGATTTTCTGGTCAATTATAACATTGATAGTGGGGGATTCAGTGATGGTAACACCATTGAACCTCAAGGGACGGTGGTTAGATTGTCTCTTACTGGTGACGGTCATAGCCTGGCATTTGTGTGGCGCGAATGCCACTTGCTACTTGACAGCCCAAGCCTGGATAATGTCTCGATCTTGTTGCATTTGAACACAGACTGCTTCAGTATCTGAGGAATTCCAGATGGTGCTGAACATTGTGCAATCATCGGCAAACATCTCCACTTCTGCCCTTATGATGGACGGAAGGCCATTGATGAAGCAATTGAAGATGGTTCGGTCTAGGACACTACCACGAGAAACTCCTGCAGAGATTTCCTGGAGCTGAGATGACTGACCTCCAACAACCACGACCTTCTTTCTCCATGTCAGGTATGACTCCAACCAAAGGAGAATTTGCCCCCGATACCCAATGATTCCAGTTTTGCTAGGGCTTCTTGATGCCTCATTCAGATAAATGCAGCCTTAATATCAAGGGCTGTCCTTCTTACCTCAGCTTTGGAATTCTACTCTTTTGTCCATGTTTGAACCAAGGCTGTAATGAGGTCAGGAGCTGAGTGGCCCTGGAGGAACCCAAACAGGGCATCACTGAGCAAGTTATTTCTGAGCAGGTGCTGTTTGATAGCATTGTTGATAACACCTTCCATCACTTTACTGATGAGCAAGTGTAGACTGATGGGGCGGTAATTGGCTCGGTTGGATTTGTCCCGCTTTTTGCAAGACAAAAGAACAGCTTGGCCAGGGGAGCAGCAAGTTCTGGAGCACAAGTCTTCAGTACTCTTGCCGGAATGTTGTCAGGACCCGTAGCCTTTGCAGTATCCATGGTCTCCAACCGCTTCTTGAATACACGTGGACTGAACTGAATTGGCTAAAGACTGGTATCTGTAATGCTGGGGACCAGAGGAGGAGGCCAAGATGGATCATCCACTTGGCACTTGATTGCTGCAAATATTTCAGCCTTATCTTTTGCACTGATGTGCTGGGCTCTTCCATCACTGAGGATGGGGATATTTTTGGAGCCTTCTCCTCCAGTGAGTTGTTTAATTGTCCACCACTATTCATGCATGGATGTGGCAGGGCTGCAGAGTTAGATCTGACCCATTGGTTGTGGGGTCACTTAGCTCTGTCTATTGCTTGCTGCTTTTGCTGTTTGGCGTGCAAGTGGTCCTGTTTGGTAGCTTCACCAGGTTGATAACTCATCTCCAGGTATGCCTAGTGCTGCTCCTGGCATGCCCTCCTGCACTCTCCATTGAACCAGTGTTGAAGCTTTGGCTTGACGGTAATGGTTGAGTGGGGGATATGACAGGCCATGAGGTGACAGATGTGCTGGAGTACAATTCTGCTGTTGATGGCCCACAGCACCTCATGAATGCCCAGTCTTGAGTTGCTAGATCTGTGTGAATTCTGTCCCACATAATATGGTGATAATGCCACATATTCTATGTGGTATTCTACAACATGATGGGAGTTATTCTCAATGTGAAGGCAGGACTCCATCTCCACTAGGACTGTGCGATGGTCACTCTTACCGATACTATCATAGACAGATGCAGCCGCAGCTGGCAGATTGGTAAGGATGAGGTCAGGTATGTTGTTCCCGCTTGTTGGTTCCATCACCACCTCCTGCAGACCCAATCTAACAATTATGTCCTTTAGGACACGAACAGCTCGATCAGTTATACTGCTGCCGAGCCATTCTTGGTGATGGACATTGAAATCACCCACCCAGACTACATTTTGTGCCCTTGCCATCTTCAGTGCTGCCTCCAGGTGTTGTTCACCATGGAGGAGTACTGATTCATTAGCTGAGGGAGGACAGTATGTGGTAATCAGCAGGAGGTTCCCTTGCCCATGTTTAACCTGAAGCCATGAGACTTCATGGGGTGCAGACTCAATGTTGAAGACTCCTAGAGCAACTCCCTCCCAACTGTATACCACTGTACCTCTGCTGGGCCTGTCCTGCTGATGAGACAGGGCATATCCATGGATGGTGATGGTGGTGTCTGGGACATTGTCACACTCACAGAGTCATCCCTAGGCAATATGAGGCTGTTGCTTGACTAGCCTGTGAGACAGCTGTCCCGGTTTTGGCACTAACCCCCAGGTGTTAGTGAGGAGGACTTTGCAAGGTCGACAAGGCTGCTCCTGCCATTGCGTTTTCCAGTACCTAGGTTGATGCCAGGTGATCCATCTGGTTCCATTTCTTTGAGAGTTTGTAGCAATTACAACAACTAAATGGCTTGTTGTCATTTCAGAGGGCAATTGAGAGTCAACCACGTTGCTATGGGTCTGGTTTTTCTGTTCTCACATGCTCAATTTGACCTTGCACGAACTCCTGAGTTAGGTGACTCCCTGCACAGTACAGAGTGTGCCTTCCAGCTGCTTATCCAAGTGCTGTACAATATCTAAAGATCAAGCCAACACTGTGACATGCCTCATGAGTCACAGTGCTTTGCATATGAACCTCAAGATATTGGAAACATTGTTTATTACCATGTACACTCAGAGCAGCTGAACATAATTCCATATGCTGGTATCAGTGCAAGGAGATGAATGATACTGCTTCAGTAAAAGAAGCTGTCAAGCAAGTGTCACAATGAAACCCAGCAAAATAGTCACATGTCCATCTTTATACAAGATAATGAGAGGTATAGATAGAATTGATAGCCAGAGACTATTTCCCAGGGCAGAAATGGCTATCACGAGGGGTCATAGTTTTAAGCTGGTTGGAGGAAAGTATAGAGGGGATGTCAGAGGCAGGTTCTTTACACAGAGAGTTGTGAGAGCATGGAATGCATTGCCAGCAGCAGTTGTGGAAGCAAGGTCATTGGGGTCATTTAAGAGACTGCTGGACATGTATATGGTCACAGAAATTTGAGGGTGCATACATGAGGATCAATGGTCGGCACAACATTGTGGGCTGAAGGGCCTGTTCTGTGCTGTACTGTTCTATGTTCTATGTTCTATGTTCTATGTCTGATGATGTGACTCATGTGCAGAAATGTGTCAATTAGATATTCAAAGGAGTTGTATTCACCTCAGTAATTAATTCCAAAGAATTCATAAAATAAACTTTCTTCTGTCCATCAATTTATTGCAAGAGTTTATCTGGAAGTTATAGACAACAGATGTTTGCTGCATGGCCACATCCCATACAAGATATAAAGCACTGAGGCACCGACTATATAAATGGATAGATACATCCGGTGTGAGAATAGCGTGGGAGTCCAAAGTGTGCAATCTCCAGAGATTATGTTGCAATTAGAGCTTGTCAGCTTCTATGTAAGGAAACATCATAACTACAATAGGTTGAGTCAAATTTATATTTCCAAGGCTATAATTTGCAAAGTGACTTAGTTTAGCTCCAAATGTGTGAAGGGTGGCACGCTGTTCATCCCATGCTGCTTTAGCCTTTCCTTATTCTTTTCCCATTCGGCTATTCCATTCCAAAATGGGCCACCATCTCTCTCCCTCCCCACCATCAGAAGTCTCTTTAACAACACTTTTGTCTTTTTTCCCTCAGCCTTGGCTCAGTGCTCTCCTTTGGCAGATATGACACAACTTACGTTACAAACTTTTATAATTCACCCCTGAATACAATCTTATGCCTTGTTGCATTTTGTTTAATTCAAGCCAGTGTTGTCGAAGGGGCCATGTAAGGAAATTTTTCATGTCGTTGTACCCCAAATCCACCACTCAACGTCCTCGGTGTTGGAATAAGATAAGTCACCATAGACCTCCCGGACCAAAGGGCTGCTCTCTCATTACAGAGAGATGACTGGGGGTCACTGTGTCAGATGAGGATGAGGATATGAAGGACAACCTCAGCTGCTGTGGGGAATTGAACCCATATTGTTGGCATTACTCAGTGTTGCAAAGCAGTTACTTAGCCAATTATCTAACCAACACCTAGCCCTACCCCTATCAGTGTGGGAGTGCCGTCTTTATTGTTTCTACTTTTAGATACTACAGCAGACATCATTACTTATGACATTTCTGCCCCTGGATTGTAACTGGGAGTAAAAATTCACCTCCACCCCTCACAACATTTCCCATATTTCATTGCAGTTTAAGCTTGTCTGGTCTTCGCTGAAGGTTGGACACTGGACCCTTCTTTACAACATACCACTACATTCGCTCTGATGTTGCACAAAACCTGTGCAGCTGGAGAAGTGAAAGGGAAAAGGTGTGCATAATGATTGTGATGAGGTTCGCCAGGTCAACCTCATAGCATATGACTTCCCTGATTGGGTCTGTTAATCTGGTCCCACCAGGGAGCCCTGTCAGGCAGATATAAACAGGAGTGTTAGAGGTCCTATTCACTCTTAGAGCCAGCTCTGAGCTAGCTGGGTCAGTGTCATATACTATACACCTGTAAATAAAGGGTGACTTGATGATAGGATTGGCCTTCACAAAGTTATTTCAGCAGTTATGAGAGAAAACACAACCCTGAAAAGATTTGCTTGCAACAGCTGTCTTTGAGTGAAATATTTCTGGTGTCTTTCTGCTATTTGGGGAGCTCAATTTGTTTGATCTTGACATTGGAGACTGGGCCCAGTATGTGGAAAGAAAACATTATTTTATCCAAGCAAATGACATTTGGGCAGATGAAAAGAAATGACCAATTCTTCTAATATCTTGTGGACCCACAGCATTTTTCCATTAATAGAAGTCTATAACTTTCCCTGAGGCATCAGATACTAAAACCCTTCAGAGCTGACAGATTTAGCTGAGGAATATTATGACCCCAAGACTCCTCTAATTCTGAGATGCTGTCAGTTTTACTCAACAGTTTGAGAACTAGAGGAATCATGTTGGGATTTTTGAATATGTTAGGATGACTGGTGGAGGCATATGAATTTGGTTTAATCCTAAGTGAGATGCTGAGAGATTGTTTGGCATATAGGATTAATGATGTAGCCATATGAAAGTGCCTATCAGTTGAAGCCCAACTGGATTTCAAACAGACGATACAACTGGCTTTGTAACTCATAAGCTCTATTTCCTGCATTTTCTAATGACAGGATATTTTGACGGAAGTGGACACCTCTCCAATCCGACTAAGCCTGGGGAACACCACTTAGGTGAAGGCTACTGCGTAACCTCACTCAGGACATATCCTGAAAAGGGAGACCTAAGTCAGCCCACAGCAAAACCCCAAAACAAAGCCAAGCCATGGCCCAATGGTAAAATTTTCTCGAGGATCCGGGCCAGCAAGCCATTGAAGTTGTTTATGGATAGACGGACATGAGACAGCAAATAAGCTCGTTAGACCTAAATTGAGTAAGCATGAGGGGCAACGATACGATGAATGCATACAGTCTTTTTTCCAGAGATGGGAAAATTGAAAGCTAGAGGGCACAGGCTGAAGGTAAGCGGGGAAGGATTGAAGAAAGACCTGAGGAGCAACTTCTACACAGAGCTAATGTAGTGGCATATTTTAAAGAATAGTGCAGTGTCCGACCTTCAGCGAAGACCGGAGGAACTTAAACTGCAATGAAATATGGGAAATGTTGCTAAAGGTGGAGGTGAATTTATACAGTGTGTATATGGAATGGGCTGCCAGAGAAAGTGGTGAGGCAGGTACAATAGCAACATTTAAAAAACATTTGGATAGGTCCATGGATGGGAGAGGTTGAGAGGGATATGGACCAAAGGCTGGGAATCGGAACTAGGTGAGTGGGCACCACTGCAGCATGGACCAGTTTGGGCTGAAGGGCCTATTTCCATGCTGTATTACTCTATGACTGTGACCCAAATAACTCGTACGGCAGTATTCCTGGGAATACACACCCTGGAAAGTCCACTTACGGCTTGGAACAGTTGAATCATTTAGCAACATCCGAATCAAAACTAGTATCTGGTTAAATGGACACCCAGTAATAATGGAGGTCAATACTGGAGCCATTTCAATGATAGCCGAAACAGTCTTAACAAAATTTGCTCTGGACTCCAACCCTTAAATTTGCACAAAACCTTGGCCAAACTGAAAATCTATAACCGGAAGCCCCTACAGATTAAGCATATGACTTCAGTCTAGTCACTTACAAGAAGCAGCGATAACACGGTGTGAAGCTGGATGAACACAGCTTCACACCGTGTTATCTCAGATTCCCCAGCATTGGCAGTTCCTACTGTTATCTGTTTTGAGAGCACTGATTTGTAATATTCAATTGAATTAGAACAGGTTAATGACAGAGCAGCCCAGCTGCATGCTCACCATCTTTGGGCTGAGAAAATATTGAGGCCCCACAGTAAATTTTGAAAAGCTTAATGGGTGAAAAATGAGGCTGGACAGTGCCGCTAATTTTAATATTATGCATATCATTTCTGGTCCAAAGTGGTGCTTGTACTGCATAAGCTGCATTAGTGTTTCATCAATATAATAAAATGTGAGGCTGGATGAACACAGCAGGCCCAGCAGCATCTCAGGAGCACAAAAGCTGACGTTTCGGGCCTGGACCCTTCGATGAAACTTTTGTGCTCCTGAAATGCTGCTGGGCCTGCTGTGTTCATCCAGCCTCACATTTTATTATCTTGGATTCTCCAGCATCTGCAGTTCCCATTATCACTTATTAGTGTTTCACCACTTTTGTTTGTGCATTTCAAGGAAGCTCCAGAGTGTGACAAGCAATCTGTTAAGGGTGCTGAATTGACTCTTACTGTGTCATCTTCTCCATCAACAGTTCTGCCATTTCCCTGTCTTATCCACACACAGTAGGGAGAACCCAACACTGCTATTGATAGGCAACATTGTCACTTTCAGATTGATTGATTTCTATTGGCTCTTGTTGGGTTAGTAGGAATGCTTGGAGGTTTATAATACTTCCTAAAGTTGGTAAAGTCCCCAGGGAATGGTGTGCTGCCTGGTTTAGTTCATGGCTTTCATGTCAAGGGATTACCTTTCAGTCAAGGTGTTCTGACAGCTGATCTCCCTGGCCTGCACCTTTACAGGGACAGTAAGCAGAGGGGAATTAAAATAAACTGCATTGGGTTGGGCAATTATGACCAGTTTAGTTCTTTAGTTCCAGATATTTTACAGGAAAGAGGGAACACCACCAGCCCTTCCAGGGGAACGATGGCTTCTTTCTGAATTGTTCACACCCACCACATTTTTAAGATTCTCAAGAACCAGATGTTTGTCCTCAGGCTGATGGTATTTTATACGAACAACTTGTCATAATTGCCCAATCCAATCAGCTAGATGTTATCAACAGATCTCCCTTTGAGCACGTGCCAAAGTGCTGTGCTGTCTTTCCCTACTGCTTATAAAGTAACAGTGCAAACATGACTGATACTGATTTACAGAGCCATTGAGTCATCAAAGAGTCATACAGCATGGAAACAGACTTTTTGGTCCAACTAGTTCACTCTCACCTATTCTTTTCCAAAGTTGCACCAATTCCTTCCTTTGTTGTAAAAGATCTCTTTTCACAATTCAATGCATGTTTTGTCGTAAGATAAAAAAATCTTCAGACAGTCATAAAAAACAAAAAAAACTGCAGATGCTGTGAATCAGAATGAAAATCAGAGGTTGCTGGAAAAGCTCAGTAGGTTTGGCAGCATCTGTGGGGGAGAAATCAGAGTTAATGTTTTGGGTCGACTGATACGTCCTCAGAACTCTGGTTTTATCCTTACACTAGTCATTCTGGAGCTCTATTTTGAATTATGTGAGACAGGTCAGATCAGGTTTTATTAGTTTTTCCTTTAGCGTGAGCAAAGACAATATAGAGAAAGATCCCAAACAGCAGAAGGAGAGATGGGAGAAGTAATAAGTGAAGACAGGCTGTCAACAGGAGGCATTGGAGTGTTTAAGGAGAGATTCTCCCACCTGTACCTCAGCAAGGATGGCTGTGTGTCCCAATTGCTCCATGAAATTTTCTGCTGTTTATAGGGAGCACCACAGTCTCATGGAAGGACTGACATTAAATGGAAGACAGAAGTGATTCTCAGCTATGGATGCCATGAAGTGGAGGTGCCGATGTTGGACTGAGAAGGACAAGGTCAGAAATCACATGAAAACAGGTTTATTTGAAATCACAAGCTTTTGAAGTGCCTCTCTTTTGTCACATGAAGTGAGTCACTTCATCAGTCACTTCACCAGATCAAAGTCCAACAGCTTTATCTGAAATCACAAACTTTCAGAGCTCTGCTCCTTCGTCAGGTGAAGTGACTGATGAAGTGACTCACTTCATGTGACAAAAGAGAGGCACTTCAAAAGCTAGTGATTTCAAATAAAGCTGTTGGACTTTGATCTGGTTTCATGTGACTTCTGAACTAGGGATGGACTAGAGACAATGAGGAGTGGTAAGCCAGCAGAAAGGGTGCAGACACTCAAAGTATGAGGAAGTATCATCAAAGGATAATAACTGTGGGTGTTCACATAAAGCATAGCATAACGCAGGACAGAGACAGTATTGCCAGATGCTGGGAAAGTCACTGTGGTCACATTCTCTCTTGGATGTGACTATCTTGGGAAATTGTGAGTTGGAGGGAGAGGCTGTGGTTCTCCCTACTTCAGGAACCAGTGCTATAGGCAAGAGGAGTGGGGTAGTTATAACGAAAAAGGTATTGATCCTTATGAATCAATGTGCATTTCTCATTCCTTTTACACATAACTTATATTTCTGAGGATTCCCCCATGACAGACAACAGATGTGAACTGAATCATACCTGGAGGATACTAAATATTCAGTAAAGCTTTAGCCAGCAACAGATTTAATCAGCATTGCTCTTTCTAACTGTCACAGATTACATGTAAACAAGGAATAAAGCCTGTTCCACCACTCATTAAGGTTACCGTTGATCTGATTTCATTTTAACTCTATATTCATGCATGTCCCGATAATCATTCATTTCCTTGGTAATCAAGAATATATCTATTAGATTAGATTAGATTCCCTACAGTGTAGAAACAGGCCCTTCGGCCCAACAAGTCCACACCGCCCCTTGATATATCCCACCCACCCATTCCCAGTGCTGTACCAAACACTGTTTTAAAAATATTTAAAGATTTTGCATCTGCCTTTTGGGAAATTCCAAAAATTATCAACTCTGAGGAGGGGGAAAAAAGTTTCCTCACCTCTTATTTAAATGGCGACCCCTTATTTTTAAACAATAACCCCTGGTTCTACATTCTCCCACAAGAGGAAACATACTTCAATATCAGTGAAGTTTCTTTCTGGATCTTATATGTTTCAGTTAAGTCACATCTGACTCTTCCAAATGTCACAGGATACAGGCCTAACCTGCCTAACCTTTTCCTCATTCGGCTAGTTCACAGGTATTAATCTTGCGAACCTTCTCTGAACGGTTTAAATGCTTAAACATCTATCTCTGAACACAGCACTCTGGATAAAGTCTCACCAATGCCCCATATAACTGAAGCCTAAGCTCCCTACACTTGATTCAATCCCCCTCATAATAAACCATAACATTTTATTAACTTTCCTGATTACTTGACCACTGTAGGAGGGGAGAGAGAGAGAAAGAATTAGTAGGAAAAGAGCTGAGTTCATCTATAAACTTGGAAAAGTCAGGTCTCATACATGGCATGTCATCAAGCACATGAATGATTGGTCATGTGATCTGGGCAGACCCTGGGTAGTTGACAAGCTCTCTTGGCTGTATGTATAAAAATCGTACAGGGTGAAGCAGAGGAGGAAAGAAAAGTCTGGGGTTCAGTCAATGCATTTCATGACTCAACATTCATTTGAAAGTACTTTATCCCCAATGGAGATAATGGGAACTGCAGATGCTGGAGAATTCCAAGATAATAAAATGTGAGGCTGGATGAACACAGCAGGCCAAGCAGTATCTCAGGAGCACAAAACTCTAGGTAGCTGTGGGAGTCGGTGGGCTTGAAATGGACATCAGTTACAAGCTGGTTGCCTGAGATGGAGACTGAAGAGGTCCAGGAAGGTGAGGGAAGTGCTGGAGATGGCCCAGGTGAACTGAAGGTTGGGGTGGAAGGTGTTGGTGTCTAGGCCCGAAACGTCAGCTTTTGTGCTCCTGAGATGCTGCTTGGCCTGCTGTGTTCATCCAGCCTCACATTTTATTATCTTGGAATCTCCAGCATCTGCAGTTCCCATTATCTCTCACTCTACCACCATCTTCTGTCTCCTAAATTCAGGTCAATTTTGATTCCAATTGGCTAGCTCCCCTGGATTCCATGTGCTGTAACCTTAACTCCTGAAATTTGATACTTTGCTTCCACTATTCAGTTTGAAATCCTTTCAGTTTCTCTAACGATCCAGTTTGCAAGAACACCTGCTACAACTTGGTTCAGTTGAGAACCACCCCATTTCTACATTTTCTCACATTCCCAATACTGGTGCCAATCTACCACAACCCAAAACTTACGTCTCCCTCTCTTACCTCTCTTTGATCCATGCTTTGACATTCCTATGAGCCTTAAGCCAATGTGCATGTGTCTCAGGCAAGAGTGCAAAGGCTATGACTGATGAGGTGCTGCTTGTTAATTTTGCATCATTGGAAAGTCTCTTTCTTTGATACCCTTTTAGACCTGCTCCCTGTCCTGTAACACTGACCAAATCAGAAAACCCAGTCCTATGAAGCGTAACTGCCTCCTTATGCCAAGAATCCAGTCAACACTCCAATGATGAACTGAGAGAATGTTAAATTGTTGGAAATAAGTCATTTAAACCCGGCATTAACTCAAAGCCCTGTTTTCCCTCTCATTTGAATGTGAAAATTCCATGGTAGAGTGAAGTTATCCCTGTAAACTCTTTGTCTAGTGATTTTCTGAGCACTGTTTTTGCCTCTCTGATGAAGGGTCTAGGCCCGAAACGTCAACTTTTGTGCTCCTGAGATGCTGCTTGGCCTGCTGTGTTCATCCAGCCTCACAGATGGTGGTAGAGTGTTGCTTTTTGGGCTAGATGCCTGTGACCAGCAGTGCGCCACAAGGATCGGCACTGGGTCCACTGCTTTTCATCATTTATATAAGTGATTTGAATGTCAAGATAGGAGGTATGGTTAGTAAGCTTGCAGATGACACCAAAGTTATTGGTGCAATGGGCAGTGAAGATTATCTCAGAGTACAATGGGACTGTGATCAGATGGGCCAGGATGATGAGGAAGGTATCCAGCATACTTGCCTTTGTTGGTTCGAACATTACAATTCTTATCATCAATATCACATTGCAGCTGGGAGACCACTTTTAGAATATTGTGTACAATTCTGGTCACCTTGCTATAGGAAGAATGCTATTAAACATAAGAGGGTACAGAAAAGATTTACAAGGATGTTGCCAGGACTGGGGGTTTTGATTTACAGAGATAGGCTGGGGCAATTTTCCCTGGAGCATCAGAGGCTGAGGGGTGACCTTATAAATGTTTATAAAATCATGTGGGGCACGGATAAGGTGAAAAACCAGGGTATTTTTCCTAGGGTGGTGGGACAGTCCAAAAATAGAGGGCATAAGTTTAAGGTGAGAGGAGAATGGTTTAAAAAGGGCCTGATGGGTACTTTTTCACCCAGGTGGTGGTGTGTGTATGGAAATGGTGAGGCTTGAACAATTACAACATTTAAAAAGCATCTGGATGAGTATATGAATAGGAGGAGTTTAGAGCAATATGGGAAAAATGTTGGCAATTGGGACCAGGTCAGATTGTGATGTGGTCAGCATAGAAGAGTTGGGTTGAGGGGTGTGTGTCCATGCTGTATGACTCTATGTGGTAGATAAAAGAGTAGATTTAAAGTCAAAGAGAAAGGTATTATACCGGAAATGATACCCAGACCATAACAGGAAGGAATAGAGAATACAAAAAAACAACCAAACCAACGAATGAAATAAGAAGTTACAGAAGGATTATGCCTCTTGTGAGAGAATTTAGAAGTCGGGGTCTGAAACAAAAACAGAAATAGAAAACCAGAGAAACTCAGCAGATCTGGCAGCATCTGTGGACAGAAAGCAGAGTTAACATTTTTATTCCACTGACTCTTCATCTAAACTGTTAGTAGCTAGGAAAAAGCATATTTATGCCGAAGTTGCAATGGGGGGGTGGGGGGGATGTAGGGAAGGGGTGAAGGGAGTGGAAAGAGAGGTAGGAAAGTGGTAGGCAAGCAAGGGGATAATAGAAAGTGATAATAAGAGCGAAGAGTGAAAAAATGGGTTAACTGTGCTGAATGCAACCTATATAGTGTGATTAAAAACAGAAAGAGCTGCGGATGCTGAAAATCGGCATCAAAAATAGAAATTGTTGGAAAAGTTCAGCAGATGTGGCAGCATCTGTGGAAAGAAATCAGAGTTAATGTTTCACGTCCAGTGACTCTTTCTCAGAACTCCATGTAATGTGACAATGGGCCTAAGAAGACAGGTGGCAAAAACAATCTAAATCACAACAGGACTGGGTGTGGACAACAAAATGTGAGGTTAGATGAACACAGCAGGCCAAGCAGCATCTCAGGAGCACAAAAGCTGATGTTTCGGGCCTAGACCCTTCATCAGAGAGGGGGTTGGGGTGAGGGTTCTGGAATAAATAGGGAGAGAGGGGGAGGCGGACCGAAGATGGAGAGAAAAGAAGATAGGTGGAGAGGAGAGTATAGGTGGGGAGGTAGGGAGGGGATAGGTCAGTCCAGGGAAGACGGACAGATGAAGGAGGTGGGATGAGGTTAGTAGGTAGATGGGGGTGCGGCTTGGGGTGGGAGGAAGGGATGGGTGAGAGGAAGAACAGGTTAGGGAGGCGGAGACAGGTTGGACTGGTTTTGGGATGCAGTGGGTGGAGTGGAGGAGCTGGGCTGGTTGTGTGGTGCAGTGGGGGGAGGGGAGATTTTGAAACTGGTGAAGTCCACATTGATACCATTGGGCTGCAGGGTTCCCAGGCACAATATGAATTGCTGTTCCTGCAACCTTCGGGTGGCATCATTGTGGCACTGCAGGAGGCCCAGGATGGACATGCCGTCTGAGGAATGGGAGAGGGAGTTAAAATGGTTCGCAACTGGGAGGTGCAGTAGTTTGTTGCGAACTGAGCGGAGGTGTTCTGCAAAGCGGTCTCCAAGCCTCCGCTTGGTTTCCCCAATGTAGAGGGAGCCACACCGGATACAGTGGATGCAGTATACCACATTGGCAGATGTGCAGGTGAACCTCTGCTTAATGTGGAATGTCATCTTGGGGCCTGGGATAGGGGTGAGGGGGGAGGTGTGGGGGCAGGTGCAGCATTTCCTGCGGTGGCAGGGGAAGGTGCCGTGTGTGGTGGGGTTGGAGGGCAGTGTGGAGCGAACAAGGGAGTCATGGAGAGAGTAGTCTCTCCGGAAAGCAGACAGGGGTGGGGATGGAAAAATGTCTTGGGTGGTGGGGTCGGATTGTAGACGGCGGAAGTGTCGGAGGATGATGCGTTGTATCCGGAGTTTGGTGGGGTGGTGTGTGAGAACGAGGGGGATCCTCTTTGGGCAGTTGTGGCGGGGGCGGGGTGTGAGAGACGTGTTGCGGGAAATACGGGAGACGTGGTCGAGGGCGTTCTCGATCACTGTGGGGGGAAAGTTGCGGCCCTTGAAGAATTTGGACATCTGGGATGTGCGGGAGTGGAATGTCTTGTCGTGGGAGCAGAAGCGGCGGAGGCGGAGGAATTGGGAATAGGCGATGGAATTTTTGCAGGAGGGTGGGTGGGAGGAGGTGTATTCTAGGTAGCTGTGGGAGTCGGTGGGCTTGAAATGGACATCAGTTACAAGCTGGTTGCCTGAGATGGAGACTGAGAGGTCCAGGAAGGTGAGGGATGTGCTGGAGATGGCCCAGGTGAACTGAATTTTGGGGTGGAATTTGTTGGTGAAGTGGATGAACTGTTCGAGCTCCTCTGGGGAGCAAGAGGCGGTGCCGATACAGTCATCAATGTACCGGAGGAAGAGGTGGGGTTTGGGGCCTGTGTAGGTGCGGAAGAGGGACTGTTCCATGTAACCTACAAAGAGGCAGGCATAGCTGGGGCCCATGCGGGTGCCCATGGCCACCCCCTTAGTCTGTAGGAAGTGGGAGGAGTCAAAAGAGAAGTTGTTGAGGGTGAGGACGAGTTCGGCTAGGCGGATGAGGGTGTCGGTGGAGGGGGACTGTTCAGGCCTGCGGGACAGGAAGAAGCGGAGGGCCTTGAAGCCATCTGCATGTGGAATGCAGGTGTATAGGGACTGGACGTCCCCTAAACCAGCCCAGTTCGTCCCCTCCCCCCACTGCACCACACAACCAGCCCAGCTCCTCCACTCCACCCACTGCATCCCAAAACCAGTCCAACCTGTCTCTGCCTCCCTAACCGGTTCTTCCTCTCACCCATCCCTTCCTCCCACCCCAAGCCGCACCCCCAGCTACCTACTAACCTCATCCCACCTCCTTGACCTGTCCGTCTTCCCTGGACTGACCTATCCCCTCCCTACCTCCCCACCTATACTCTCCTCTCCACCTATCTTCTTTTCTCTCCATCTTCGGTCCGCCTCCCCCACTCTCCCTATTTATTCCAGAACCCTCACCCCATCCCCCTCTCTGATGAAGGGTCTAGGCCCGAAACGTCAGCTTTTGTGCTCCTGAGATGCTGCTTGGCCTGCTGTGTTCATCCAGCCTCACATTTTGTTGTCTTGGATTCTCCAGCATCTGCAGTTCCCGTTATCTCTTAGGACTGGGTGTGGGGCAGGCAAAAATAAAGAAATGTTGGAATTAGGCTGTAAGGTTACTGAAATCAATATTGAGCCTCAGAGGTTGCAGGGTCCCCCAATGTAATTTGAGATGTCATATTTGAGCTTGGCTGAGGTTCGCTGGAACACGGCAGTCAGCCTGTGGCAGAAATGTTAGCGTTGGAGCGCAATGGTGTGTTAGAATGGCAGGTAACTGAAAGCTCAGCATTATTTTTATGGACAGAATGTAGGTGCTCTCCAAAACGTTCACCCAGTCCATATTTTGTCTCCCCAATGTAGAAGAGACCAGTTGTGAGCAGTGAGTGCAGTTGTGTGATGTGCAGGTAAGTCATTGTTTCACCTGGAAGGTATGTCTGGGACCTTGGATTGTTTAAAGGGAGAATGTAAATGTGCAGGAGCTATGCCTTCTGAGATTTCAAGGGAAGGTGGCATGAGCTGTGAGGCCATGTTGGGAATGGAAGAGGAGTAGACCAGAGTGCCCCAGAGGGAACGGTCCCCGCATGTTCCATGATGGAGTCACAGGCCGGGAGAGATAGAAGAAGGTATGTGAGAGCTGGAGCTCAGCCTCTGCAATGGAGAGGTCAGGGTACCAGACAACATAACACAATTCTTGTTAGCAGGCTTATTTACCAAGCCAGAGCTGGATTTGAGAACCCACAGTGCTGTCAGTTCAGAGGGAGATAATTTCTTTGTCCCTCTCACCCATTCAAAACTATGATAGTCTGGCATTGACCGGTCTCAATGAACTGGCTGAGTTCAGGTAAAAGGACAGAGGGAGGGGTCCAGGTAGAGGGACAGTATTGGAGGTAGGTGAAAGGATCTGTTGGAAGTGAAGAGGACTGTTGTCCAAAGACATGGGCATAGAGGTGAAGGCAAAGAGCCTGATAACTCCAGACTTTTGCAGATACTGGAAATCAGAAACAAAACAGAAATCACTGGAAAAACACAGCAGATCTGGCAACATAAATGGCGAGAAAGCAGAGTTAATGTTTCAGGTCCAGTGGTCCTTCAGAACTTTAGAGCCTGTGAAGTAAGGTCATTGAAACTGAAAATGCTAATTCTGCTTTCTCTCCACAGATGCTGCCAGAGTTGCAGAGCTTTTCCAGCAATTTCTGCTGTTGTTTCTGATAACTTTAGAGCTTGATTCTGTCCTTCCATGTTTTTCATTCACCCGGTCTTGTTCTGACATGAGTTGCTTTAAGTCAGTCATTCCTGTGTATGCCTATGCCCATTGTCACAGTATAAGGGTTGTATTTAGCACAGCTAATCCATCTTCTCTTTCTTAGCTCTTATTATCACTTATTCAAATTTTCTTCTGGCCTGCTCTCTATAATTTCCTTGCTTACCTGTCCTACTCATATCTCTCGGTGCCATCTCCATCTATTCGCTCACCTATCGCCTTCACCCCATTCCACCCTCCAACATCACCTTCAGCATAAATACCACCTTTTCCTACCAGCTATCAGTTCTGATAAAGAGTCTCTGGACTCAAACAAAAACTCTGATTTCTTCCCACAAATGCTGCCAGACCTGCTGAGTTTCTTCAGCAACTTTTGTTTGTTTCAGATCTCCCACATCCACAGTACTTCATTTTATGCTAGATGACTGCTTAAAAGTAAGGGGCACCCATTTAAAACATAGATGAGGGCTTTTTTTTAATCTCACAAGAGTGTGGTGAGTCTTTGGAAGTCTCTTCCTGATAATGTCTTGGAGTCATAGCCCTTCAATTTTTTTGAGGCAGAGTTAGATTCTTGTTAAGCAAGGAGTTGAAAGATCATCAGAAAAAGGTGGGAATGATGATTTGAGATTAAGATCAAATCAGTCATGATCTTATTGAACAATGGATCAGGCTTGTGGCACTGAATGTCTTAATTCTGCTCCTTTGTATCTTTGTATCTGCAATGCGACTTTAGCACACAACTGTCTGACTATGAGGTTGCACTACAATGACTTAGCCACAGCACCGCCAGCTAAAATAAACCATGCAGTTATTTGTGTGACCATAGCAGCCCAATATACTTACCCTGAACTAGTGAGATAATACAATGTAAATGATGGGAGCGAGAAAAGAAAGAAATCCAGACAAATTGTATATCTCAGAAATACCTCAGAAATAAGATCTTTACATCAACTGGAATATTTCAATGTATGATAACTATTTTCTGGGAGATGGAAGATTAAATTATGAAAGATTTATTTTCCTCCACACTGCAATCAAAGGGAAAACATTGAGAGTAAATGCATACCTGTAGGATGAATTTTATTTTTCATGTTGTGTGTGATTCTCAGTCTTTTAATGAGGCAATATGTAAATTGTTCTTGTGCTAGTTTTCAAGAATGAACAACGCAGCAAACGTGTATTTATTACGAAGCAGTGCATCCAGCCCCTCTATCTCCGATGGGCCCTGTTTGCATTGTGTACTATCTATGGAATGTGCTCCAGAAACTTGCAACACCTCCCAAACTTGTGACGTCTGCCATCTAGCAGGACAAGACCAGCATATCAATGCATAATGAAAATGTTACTTGATTAGTAATTAACAGACTGTCTTCAAAACCCAATATAAAATGGAAAATCTAAATTCAATAAAAGAATCTAATCTGGAATTGAAAAGCTTTTCTCAAAGATGATGAATAACCCATCTGGTTCCCTAATATCCTTTATGTGAAAATAATCTACTTTCATATTATGTCTGGCCTACATGTAACTCCTGACCTACTGAAATGTGGTTGACTCTTAGCTACCTCCTGAAATGATCGAGCAAACTTCTCAGCTCAACAGCAATTACATATGAACATTGATCACTGGTCTTACTGGTGATGTCCACATGCTGCAAATTATTAAAAGAAAATGCCACTTTGACTTAGCCATATGCATCCAGAAGGTGTCACATTAAGTGTCTGTCACTTCTTGTTTCAATTTCTCCATCGTGCTCACACTCTGACCTTTCTGTCTGAACCAACTGACAGAGGCTGGTAGCCCATCACCAAGTCACCCTTCTCATATTTGTGCACAGTACAAATGGCTGTGGCCAACCAGCTCAGAGTTATTCCCCTGAACTGAGGAGATTCTGAATCCCCTGTTTATATTGGTCAGTCAGGGCTTCCTGATTGCCCCAAGTTAGCAACCCCAGTCAAGGATCTCATAGTCAACAAGATCCACCTGGTTTCACTCATTGCACTGTCCTTGACCTGTTTCAATGTTCTAATGAAGGACCACTCAAGCTTGAGGAATGCTAGCCCTTTACAGTCTTTCAAAGTCATCATTTAAATTCAACAGTTTTAGATTATGACGTCTACCCTCATTTAGCTTTATGCGGTTTTCCTTTTGGTTCAGTTTTTGGACTTGTTTCTTTCTTAAACTCCTTTCTTTCCATTTGGATGGCAGTTATCCATGTAGGCATCAAGAAACATCTTTTGTTTTTATTTTGTTTTAACTGTTACTGTTGTATATTTCATATGCCTCCAAGCTATGCAGAGATGACATTAGTTTCTATATGTGGAAAAGGCTTTATTTAGAACTCTTTAAACTATCAGCTCCAAACTAACAGTTTTGACTTCCAGAAACTCCTTCAGTTTGTTTACTTTCTCTGAGTCATATCCAGGCTTCATTAGTCAAGTACAGCCCCTCATGGAATCAAGCACAGAATAACTGAACATCACAATTGCCATGTCCATTAGCTCTTGAATGATGAAACCTTCCGTCTTTCAACATGTCAACCTCTACTTTGCCAGTGACTATCACTTTTTTCTTTCCCTATTATTTCATTCCCTTTCCCCTTATCCCTCTCCAACTTTCCTCAGTTCTCATGAAAGCCTGAAATGTTGACTTTATTTCACCCTCCCTTGATGCTGCTTGACATAAAATTTCTAACGCTTTTTCTATTTATTTCAAATTTCTAATTTTGTTTTTGTTGGATAACCCATTTATGGAAAGAATTAGATTTTGTTTCCTAAGCTCGGAGGAACAGAGGGATCCTGGGGTAACACAGTGTGGAGCTGGAGGAATACAGCAGGCCAGGCAACATCAGAGGAGCAGGAAAGCTGACGTTTCAGGTTGGGACCCTTCTTCAGGGAGGAGAGGGCACTCTGAAATAAACGGGAGAAGGCAGTGTTAGCAGGTAGATAGTGGAGAGGACAGGTGGAAGAGAAGACAAACCGGTCAAGGAAGCAGGGATGAAGCTGGTAGAGGTGAGTGTAGGTAGGAAGTGGGGATGGGGATTGGTCAGTGAAGTGGGAGGAGCGGATAGGTGGGAGAGAAGTCAGACAGGTCAAGGAGGTGGGAATGAGGGGGGTGCAGGTCTTGCGATGAGGTTGGGGGTGGGGAGATTTTGAAGCTAGTAAAGTTGTCGGGGTGGGTGCTTGTCAACAGATCCCTCAAGATGGCAGGGCAATTTAATAGGATAGCTAAGAAAACATATGGGACTCTTACCTTTACCAGTTGTGGCACAGATTTTCAGAGCAGGGAGACTGTGTTGGAGCTGAGCAGGTCTTTGGTAAGGCTACAGACGGAATACTGTTTGAGGTTCTGGTCACCACTCTATAGGAAGGATTTGATTTCACTGGAGGGAGTGCAGTGGAGATTCACTGGGATGTTGCCTGGGTTGGAACAGTTTCGTTATGAAGAGAAGCTGGATAATCTTGGCCTGTTTTCTTTGGAGCAGAGAAAGTTGAGCGTGGATCTGATTAAAAAAGATAGAGGAGCATGGTCAGGGTTCCCCTTTGATGAAGGGTCAGTAAGAAGGGGGCATAATTTTAAACAGAAAGGCAAGGTGTTTAGAAGGGATTTGAGGAATATCTCTCTCACCCAGAGGTTGATGGGATCCAGAATACAATGCCTGCAAAGGTAGTTGAGGCAGGAAGCCTCATGACATTGAAAGAATACTTGGATGGGTGCTTGAACATTCAAGGCTACAGGCCTAATGTGGAAAGTGGGATGGATGTGAATAGTGGTACATTTTAGGCAATACACACTTTGGGCCAAAGGGCCCATTCTATACTGTATGACTCCATGGTTCTATGATCTATCACCTTTCCTTCATCACCGCTGTTATAAAAGTTATAAAAGGATCATGAGAGTATTTCACTGTGGAGTGGGAGTTTTGGTGGGCGTAAGTGAAAAGGGTTGTCCTAGTTAAGTGAAGATCATTCCTGGTCTTTTTACAGAAAATAAAATGTCAGCTTGCATTTCCGTGGATCCTGGCCGCAATAAATTTATATATGTGCAATTCACAGTCAATTAATTTCAAATGCATTGACAGTTATATGGGAATAAACTGCAACTGTTGTGTCAGAGGACCCTCACAAAATAAAGCAATGATTGCACAGTTAGTCTAGTTTACTGAAAGCACCTGTTGATGGAGGAGTGCCGAAAATGACATTAGAAGACATCTTGTTCTACACCAAATATCGACAAGCAACAGGATCTCTACTTCTTGTCTCTCTCCTGCACATTGAGACCTGCTATAATACATCATGGCCTGGGTGCTACCTTGGCAAAGACAGCACCCCTATGATTGGGTTAGACTATGGTGACACACACCCTGGAATCTCAGATTGGTTCCTGTGCCCAAGAGTCGCCAATTGGTTTCAATTTCAACCTTCTGATCCAAAGTGAGAATCTGTCGTCTGGGCCAAGTTAATGAACAAACTTCTCAATTTATACTCTTAAGCTCCCACCAACAATCCTTCTGGGCTATCTGACCATTCATTATTCCACCTGCTATCATGTTATGTTTAAGCCCCAACTTCTTCAAATCCTTCAATGAACTTAGCTAGTTTGCTGCTGATTCTCTCGCTGTCTCTTTCTCTCCTCCCACTGGTTAAGTGCTGAGGTTGAGTTACAAGGTTAGGAAGTTTGGAGCTCTGTTCAACTTGGAGCTGAACTTTCAACACTTCTCCCTCGATCCAAATGTTTATTCCTACCTAAGGAACATTTTTTTTTAAATCATCTTTTGCTGAAACTTTCAGTCCTGCTCTTACCACCTCAAAATTACTTCAAATTCCTATGATGATGTCTTCCAGTTTCTGGCTTACACAGCTCCAACATATTCAGAACATCACTGGGGGTCTCCTGTCCATCAATAAGTCATTCTCACACTTCACGCTTGTCTTCCCTGACTAAATTGACTTCTGCTCACTAATACACCAAACGGAAGCACACAGTTTTCGGGTTCAGACTGAAATGAATGGAAATGATAAATTGGGAGAAATACATAACCAGTGACTCTCTCATTCAAAGCCACAACATCCTGCACTCAAATAAAAAAGCATGTCAGACAGTGTATCATACCCTCCATCCTGAACTGAATTTCATCCCAGATTTTGAGCTCAAGCTTTTGGACTGAGATTTGAGGTTACACTCCATTCATGATGTAGAGTTGAGGAACATAACATTCACTATTGACAGAATGCTGAATTCCTGCCTTCCCTCTCAGAGTCCACAAGCTGCTAGAAGAATTACTTGTTGCTTTTAATCTGCCCCAATATCATTTACCCTGAAAAAAAACATTCTTTCACATATGGAACCCAGCCTTCGACAGCAGGATCAAATAAGTCAAGCTTCTAAAGTAACAGGCATAATGCTAGATGTTCTTACCCCAACTCAAAGCCAGTTCTCAGAGTAAACAGAATCTCTGAGACTCCTGTTCATATCTGTCAGCTAGGGTTCCCTGATTGGACCAAGTTAACAACCCCACTCAGGGAACTCAGCCTATGAAGCCCAGCTGGTTAATCCCATTACAGTCATTATACAGGTGGTGGTACTCCTTTGCGTCTGAGTCCAGGCAGGCTCAACATGCACTTTTGTTCAGGCACTCAGTAGCTACTCTGACTTGTACTGTTTTACTTTGGCTATGCATGTCAGCAGACTATTTTGATGATTGTTTGCTGTTCTCCAGTGAATGGACATGTTAGGCACTAAGGGTACTCCAATAAGCCTCGATCTCTTTCAATTTTAACTCATTGTTTCTCCCCACAGGCACTGCTATAAAAGGTTTAAAATAGATAAATGTTTGCTGATGAACAGGATAAAGGAAAATTATTGCAGATGCGCACAGATCTTGAGTCAGCTCAAACTTCTGCAAATTCTTTAAATGGGACAGAGGGTAATGCTGAAAATGAGCTGAGTAAATTGGGGAATGGACACAATGGAAATATTCGGCCTCATGAGTAAAATCAGGAAGCTGGGCTGACACAGAAACTGTACATGAAGGAAATGCTCTTTCTTGTTTGCCGGATGGGTCATAACTTGTGAAACTGACAATCCAAGAGAGGAATATAGTCAGCGATAGAAGGAACTGCAGATGCTGGAGAATCGGAGATCACAAGGTGTAGAGCTGGATGAACACAGCAGACCAAACAGTATCAGACAGCATCACAGGAGCAGGAGCTTAGCCTGCTGTGTTCATCCAGCTCTAGACCTTGATCTCAGAGGAATATAGCCAGCTATGCTTCTTAGAATTTTGATGCAGAGACTGAAAGAGATCAAAGATACAACACCAGTGAAACGTAATGCAGTGGTTTTAAAACTAGTTGTCAAGGCCACAAAATGAGAGTGAATTGGAACAGGAGAGTTGATGACAGGAGAAGGCATCAAGGTGAAATGAAGCATGGGACATTACAAGATATAGAAAAGATGTGCTCCAGATATTCAACCTATTCTGAAGAAGTAGGGAGTAAAGCAATAAATTTCATTCCAACCTGTATCAAGGGTGTAAGAAGCAGAGACAGAAACTGCAAGAACATGTGATAGACACCGATGTTTATGTCTATTCAATTCATCAATTTCATTAAGATGCTACATTACAAAATTAAACTGTCTGTGAAATCATTCCAGTGTCTTTACTTCCATTAGATTAACCCCAAAATCTGCTTTATGTGTTGATCACTTGTTGTCTGAAGAACTGGCTGATACTTTTCCAGAATTTGCCATTGGCTAGTTACACATTCCATTCCACCTTGAGCCAATCTCATCCTTTCATTTTGAAGCAGCGTTCCCAGCTTTACCTTTGCCCTCGTATTTGATATTCATTTCTCCAACCTCACATCACTTGAAGGCAACTTCCAGCACCTTCCTTTCAAAGTTCAATCATGCCAAGGTTTCCCAGTCATGCTTCATACCTCATTCTTTTGATGTTCAGTATCAGCCTTGTGGTTACTTTATCATTAATGTTTCTCCCTTGTGTCCTAGTAACCGAGCAGGTGAAATGAGTACTCTTGTTGGGGCACTGAATGGCAGCTCTGACACTGCACTGTTTTGCATTGGCTATTAGGTCAGTATGCTGCTTGTTTGATTAGTGTTCCACTGTGAACAGACATTTTAAGAACTATGTGTGCTAATAAGACTCAAACGTTTTCAACTTTAACTCTGTTGCTTCTCCCCACTATCATCCTTTACAAGTAGTAAAGCATCCTGCTACTGCACTGTTTATTTGCACATTTTATCTAATTCCCTTTACAATATGATAAAGATAGAATAATGTAACTATACAGTCATGTTGGAGCCTATTTAGCCCTCCTTTGAAAGAGTTATCGAACAGTTCTTGCTCTGATTGCTTCAAAATAGTAGGACTGTAAGGAAGCAGATATTCAATTTCATTTTTGATCTTTTGGCCAGTACATTCTGTACTGATTGTAACGAGGTCACCCAGGTGGACCTCATAGAATATGAGTGCCCTGATTGGGGCTGTTAACCTGGTTGCGCAGATCACATCACAGAATCACAGAGTTGTCACAGTGCAGAAAGAGTCCATTTAGCCCATTGTGCCTGCACCAGCTCTTCAAACAAGTATCATTATGTCTTGCCAATCTCTTGCTTTTTCCCATACTTGTGCACGTTATTTTTATCCGCATAATCATCCATTATCTCTTGAATGGCACAGATGAACTTGCCTGGCCACATTTCCAGGCAGTGCGTTCTGTACATTAGCTATTATGTGAAAATGTTTTTCCTTCCATCACCTTCCTCCGTTTGCAGATGACTTTAATTGTATGCTCTCCAGTTCTTGTTCCTTTTATGTGTGGGAACAGTTTCTTTCCACCTACTCTATGAAGCCCACTCAACGGTTTAAAATCTCCTATCAGATCTCCTTTCAGCCTTTTTCTGTCCAAGGAGAACATTTCCAATTTCTTCAATCCCTCCTCCTATCTAAAGTTCCTCATTCCCTGAGACATTCTTGTAAATCATTTCTGCACTTTCTCCAATGTGTTGAAGATTTTCCATAGTGTGACACTGACAATTGTACAGAATGCTCCAGCTGAAATCCAACATGTATTTTACAGGTACCATCTGAGGGAGAATGATAACAAAATGAAGTCACAGTGTGAGACGAAGAGAATTCAAATGAAACTGAAATGTGCAAGGGCTTTGTTTATCTAAGTTTGTGTGGGTTTTCTTGGTCTAATCATTTTTCTTATGGACTGATCGAAATGGCTTTAGTGAAGAAATCATACCATTACACCAAGAAGTAAATCTACGGGCTAAATCTTTGTGCATTTTGGATAAGTTTGAGTTGTGTTCAGGTTTTTAGATGGATTTACTTCATGAGACATAATGAGTTTTCCCAATATATCACACCAAACCCGCTTCATTAACTACCTGTCTTGAAACCCTATGGCATCCCTCATGTTTCATTGTGGCCCTATCTCACTACATGTAATTGTTAGAAAAACTTGCCACTCTGCAGGTATCTGCCAAAAGATTGGCATCCCTTGGGTCCTTGACAACCTTGGAAGGCTGCTTTGAAAGCCTGGACAAGCACTGGCAATCTGATGTTATCCCCCACCCGATACATCGTGGTCAACAGCCAAAAAGCCACACCGCATGGCTGCAACTCCCTCTCATGGACAACTTCATTCTCTCATCCTAATTGTAATTTAACTACAATACGCTTTATCTGTCAGTAATTGTATTCCATCTGAGCATTCTCTCTGAAATGGTGTTACCCACTTGTCTGGATGAGTGCAGCCCCCAACTCAAGAATCTTGACACCATCCAGGACCAAACAGCCAGCTTGATTGGCACTGTATCCATAAGCATCCATCCCCTCCATCACTGACATTCAGTTGCTAAGTTTATACTATCTACAAGATGCACTGCAGAAATTCAACAAAGATCCTCAGACAGCACCTTCCAAACCCTCGACCACTTCCATCGAGAAGGGCAAAGCAGCAGACATATGGGAACACCACCACCTTCAAGTTCCCCTCCAAGCCTTTCACCATCCTGACTTGGAAATATTTCGCCGTTCCTTCACTGTAGCTAGGTTAAAATCCTGGAATTCCCTCCCTCCCTAATGGCATTGTGGGTCAACCCACAGCAGATGGACTGCAGCGAATCAACAATGCAGATCATCATCAACACCTTCTCAAGGGCAGCGAGGGATGGAAAATAAATACTGGCCAGCTAGCAACACCCACATCCTACAAATGAATGTAAAAGAACCCCTCTCCCCAGTGCCTACTGAAATCCTGAAGCTTGTTATTGCTCATTAGAGGAACATTGTAGACATGGAGGAATTACATAGAACATAGAACATAGAACATAGAACATTACAGCACAGCCTTCGATGTTGTGCCGACCTGTCATACCGATCTGAAGCCCATCTAACCTACACTATTCCATGTACGTCCATATGCTCATCCAATGACGACTTAAATGTACCTAAAGTGGCGAATCTACTACTGTTGCAGGCAAAGCGTTCCATTCCCTTCCTACTCTCTGAGTAAAGAAACCATCTCTGACATCTGTCCTATATCTTTCACCCCTCAATTTAAAGCTATGCCCCCTCGTGCTCACCATCACTATCCTAGGAAAAAGGCTCTCCCTATCCACTTTATCTAACCCTCTGATTATTTTATATGTTTCAATTAAGTCACCTCTCAACCTTCTTCTCTCTAACGAAAACAGCCTCAAGTCCCTCAGCCTTTCCTCATAAGACGTTCCCTCCATACCAAGCAACATCCTAGTAAATCTCCTCTGTACCCTTTCCAAAGCTTCCACATCCTTCTTATAATGCGGTGACCAGAACTGTACGTAATACTCCAAGTGCGGCTGCACCAGAGTTTTGTAATGCTGCAGCATAACCTCTTGGTTCCGGAACTCGATCCCTCTATTAGTTAAAGCTAAAACACTGTATGCCTTCATAACAGCCCTGTCAACCTTGGTGGCGACTTTCAAGGATCTGTGTACATGGACACCGAGATCTCCCTACTCATCTACACTACCAAGAATCTTACCATTAGCCCAGTACTTTGCCTTCTGGTTGCTATGTATCCAAACATTATTTTCTTTTTTAATTTACAGAAAGCAAAAGCAAACACAAATAAAACTAATAGAGTCAGAGATAATGGGAACTGCAGATGCTGGAGAATTCCAAGTTAATAAAATGTGAGGCTGGATGAACACAGCAGGCCAAGCAGCATCTCAGGAGCACAAAAGCTGACGTTTCGGGCCTAGACCCTTCATCAGAGAGGGGGATGGGGAGAGTTCCCTCTCCCCATCCCCCTCTCTGATGAAGGGTCTGGGCCCGAAACGTCAGCTTTTGTGCTCCTGAGATGCTGTTTGGCCTGCTGTGTTCATCCAGCCTCACATTTTATTATCTTAAAACTAATAGAGGCTGATGTGCAGAAAATTTGAGGTCCTAGAGATTTCTCTGTTTTCAATCTTATCAATTTCCCAACACCCATTTCCCTACTCACCCTGACTTCCTTTGGTTCCTCCTTATCACTATGCCCTATGTTCCCCAACATTTCTGACACGTTATTTGTGTTATCCATTGTGAATGCAGAACCAAAGCATGCATTTAGTTGTTCAGCCGTTCCTTTGCTCTCCGCTGTAAGTCCCCCTGTTTCTGACTGCATGGGACAAACAGTACTCCCTCTTAACTGGCAACTCGCTACTGCCTGTTGCGGAAACTTTCTTTGCTCTTTCTGAAAAATAAAAAATGGTCTAGCATATTGCTTCCAATGTGAAGGTGGATCTCCCCATTCTTCCTGCCATAAATCTCCCCAAATCCCTGCAACTCTCAGACCCTGAAAGGAACCTGTGCCAAGTCACTGATGGCTCAGTGTAATCCAAGAAACTGTTTATGTAGTTTGATGTCCTTTACCAAGATCTTTTATACTGCAGTGATAACACATACATAAAGAAACAAACATTATAAGTTAAGATGAAGCTTTGCATAAATTCAACGCATATTCGGAATAATTCCTCAAGGCATGCTAATGGGAACTTCAGATCAGAGAGTCTTAACTGCAGAGTTAAGGCCTCTTCCTTGAACCATACATATTTCAAGAGTGAAGTCCTGCTGTGCACATGGAAACATTTTATAGAATTGTCAAACCTAGATACATATATTCCTGGCAGCATCTGTGGAGAGAAAGCAGAGTTAATGTTTCGGGTCTAGTGACCATTCTTCACAACTTACAAAGCTTCAGAACTGGCAGTTCTGAAAAAGTGTGACTGGACATGAAACTTTAACTCTGCTTTCTCTCCACAAATACTGCAAGACCTGCTGAGTTTTTTCCATCAATTTCTGTTCTTGTTTCTGATATCCAACATCTGCAGTTCTTTGTTTTTTTTGATGCATACATTCCTTTTATTTGTTGCCAAGTTTTTAAAAATTAGCTTGTGAACTGTAGCTGGCCAGGCTAGCATTTTGGCCCTCCCCAAATGCCATTGGGAAGGCAGGTGTGAGCCACATTCTGGAAGGGTTGCAGTCCTTATGAGGAGTGGTACTGTCAGAGAAAGGCTTCAAGGATGTTGATCCAGTACCAATAAAGGAACACTGATATATTTCCAAGTCAAACTGTATGCAGCTTGCACAGGAACATATAGATAGCGGTGCTGCTCCCAGACACCTGGTGGCCTTCTTCTTCTAAGTGGCAAAAGTCACAGTTTGAAAGTTGATGTCAAAGGAGCCTCGGTGAGTTAAGGCAGTGAATTTCATGGATGGTACACATTGCTGCTATTGTGTACCACTGTTAGGGTTGTGATATTTAAAGATGGTCATAGATCAAATGGACTGTCTTATCCAAGATGGTTTTGAATATCTTTAGAGTTGTCGAAACTTCACTTCTCTAGGCAAATGGAAAATAACCCCCATACTCCTGACTTCTGCCTTACAGATGGTTTCTGACCTGCTGTTAGAGCCCCAGTATTTATTGAGCTGATCTAGTTCAATTTCTGGTCGATGGTACCCTGAAGGTGGGGGATTTAGCAACGGTATACCAAAGAGATCTGATTCAAATCACTTTAGTTGGAGTTGGTCATTGCTTGCCTCTTGTATAGAGAAAATGTTTCTTGCTACCGAGTAGCCCACACCTGGAAGTCATACACACCTTACCTTACCTCAGTCAGGCGGTAATCTTAAGTGACCGAGGACTTGTGAATGGTCCATATTTCTGAATTCATATTGCAGGAATAACTACATCAGAGTGATAACTCTGGAAATCTGCCCCAAAAAGTGATCATACCTCAGACTGAAACTTCTTCTTAGTATGAGCTACCCTTCGTGAACTTCCTTGTTTCCATTTGATTACATATGTCTCTATATGGCAGGCATCGGAAAGGTCTTCCTGGTCCTTCAATATGCAATGTGTTAAAATCAAGAAACATTTTGCCATTTCCGACATTAACTGTACTTCCACAGATCTTAAAACTGTGGAACTCCTTCTAAACCTTTGTTTTTGTTTCCACTTTCAGTTTATAAGAAATGCAATGCTATGCAAGGCAGTGTCGGGTAATTATGATCTTCTGACTGGCCCTGTCTTACTTCTTATTGTTTCCAACTATTGCAGAAGTGCTGGGTTCAAGTCCCACTTGCTTTGTGGATTGCCATAACATGTCTGAACACATGAATTTAAATAAAAAGCAGTAGCTCTCCCTTTGAATTCTCAAATTCCAAGCTGAATACCAATATGGATACAGGAATTTGAATGTGCTCTAAATACTGTCTGTCCCTGGCAACAGTTTTTGGCTCTGATTTAGGAGGTTAGTGGTTCCTGCCTCACTTCAATGACTGGTGTTTATAGAATAAAAACTGAAAGAACTGAGGATGCCATGGCTCGGAAACAATAACAGAAATTGCTGGAAAAGCTCAACAGGTCAGGCAGCAGGTCGGGAAGGGTCACTTGACCCAAAACATTAAATCTTATTTCTCTCCACAAATGCTGCCAGATGTGTTGTGCACTTTGAGCAATTTCTGTTTTTGTTGTGCATATAGAATATGGGCAGACATTTCAGTTCAATATAGAGGGAGTGCTACATTGTCGGAGGTGCCAAAGTTTTAGGTGCAGGTGGTGCAGGGCTGAAGCAGTGAGGTAGAGAAGGCCTTCATCCAGTAATCACATTTGGCTTCTGGTTAAGGGGACTCAATGCGTTAAATGGCTACTTATGTCTTCTGCTTTTCTTCTGTTCTTGACGAGATGTGTTTTTCCTACCTTTCAATTTCTGACATTTCACTTTGATGGCATTCTCTGCAGGCAGCTGGTTATTTCAAGCAGCCTATGCCCTTTGTGGGTTGAATACAAGTTTAAATGTTAAACTGCTGTTTCTTTTTTAACCATTGTTCATTTGGTACTGGCAGTCCATTTTGCAAAACACTACCTATTGTTAACTAGTGATCAGAAAAATAACATACATACACAGGAGAATCCATCACTGTATATTACACTGTCACCTAGACTGGATTTTGATGAGCTGTTATATATTCCCTTTACGCAAGATGCACATTTCAAATTGTGCAAACTGACCCAGTTCTCACTCCTTACATGGATGGCTGCCTCCTATTAAGTTTTCAGTTCCTTCACGTGAATTCAGAGAGAAGTGGATGGCTCTGCTGGTAGGAATATAAAGGGAGAAAGGACTTGCATTTCTAGCGATTGACCACCTCAGGATATTGTAATTCACTTTACTGCCAATTAATTACTTTTTAGAATGCAGTCACTGTTTTAATGCAGGAAATACAACTGCCAAAGTTTGCACAGCAATTTCCCACAAACAGTACCATGATAACGATGAGACACAATGTTTTTTTAAAATAAAAACCAAAAGAACTGTAGATGTTGTAAATCAGGGACAAAAACAAAGTTGTTGGAAAAGCTCAGCAGGTCTGGAAGCATGTGTGAAGGTGAAAACAGAGTTAACATTTCGGGTTCAGAGACACTTCCTCAGAGCAACAGTTCTGAGGAAGGGTCACCGGACCCGAAACATTAACTCTGTTTTTTCCTCCACAGATGCCATTTTTTAAAAATGTTAGATGAGAGATGAATATTGAATGCAGACACTAAGGAGAAAACTATTTTATTTTAAATATTATCATCAGATCTTTTACGTCCTCTTGAAAGGACATAGAGAGCCTGGCTTTAATATGTGATCCAGAAGACAGCTTGGTCTTCTAAGATGCAACAGACCCTCAATTTCTGCAGTGAGGCAGGTGATAAACATAAACAATGATATTAAAGTCTTGTGTATTGCATGTGATTTGTGTAATATTTCAGTAAGAAGAGATAAGGGGAGGTGATGGCCTAATGATTTTATTGCCAGACTATTAATTCAGAAACTCAGCTAATTTGCTGGGCTCCGAGGTTCAAATCCTGCCATAGTAGATGGTGGAGTTTGAATTCAAAAAGAATTTGGAATTAAGAGTCTAACGGTGACCATGAAACCATTGTCAATTGTTGGGAAAAGCCCATCTCATTCTTTCGGAAAGGAAGTCTGCCTGGTCTGGCTGACATGTGCCTCCAGACCCCTAGCAATGTGATTGACTCAATTGCCCTCTGGGAAATTAACAATAGCTGATAAATGTTGGCCTGGCTAGAGATGCCCACATTCTGTGAGAAAGTTTAGAAAAAAGTCTTCTGCTTTAAGCAACAAATCAGTTTATTACGGTTTTGACTGCATCACACATAATGTTATGCTTAGCTAGTGGGTTTTTATAGTGTTTAGATCTCTGACAACATTTTATAACTAACCACAATTCCTAATTTTCATTTAAATTTCTTCTTTAAATGACTTAATTGTTTGCCATCTTCACCAATATCTCTCCACAGTACATATATCTCTTCAGCCAGAAGAATATTTGCAGAATCTCCCCCAGCTTTCTGTCAATACGGCAATGCGAAAATAAGGCAATGAAATGAGACCAATGGATACTGGACCTTGAATGACACTTTGAGAGTCATGTTAATCTGAACCACCTATTGCAAAACTGACAGAATTTTGCACTCTGTCAAACTCAACAGACAGCAATACTGAACAGAGTCTAAAACTGGTATTCCTCCCAAAGCTGTGGAATTTCAGATTAAAATGATCTGCTTTTGCATCAACCCATCTACACTCATGTAATCCCTTTCCCTTCAGTCGGAACGTCAGTGGTTATCCCTGCTGCCTCACTGCATCAGGGACCTGGGTTCAATTCCACCCTTGGGTGATTGTCCGTGTGGAGTGTGCACATTGTCCCCATGTTTGTGAGGGTTTCCTCCGGGTGCTGCAGTCTCCTCTCACAGTCAAAAGATGTACAGGTTTGGTGGATTGGCCATGATATATTGCCCATAGCATCCAGGGATATCAAGCTAGATGGATTCGCCATTCGAAACGCAGGATTAAAGGGGTCTGAGTGGGATGCTCTTCGGAGGGTCAGTTAGGACTTGAAGGCCTGAATGGCCTACTTCCACACTGTAGGGATTCTTTGTGGGATTCTATATGGCCTTCTGTTCCTGTGTGCAAAGATAGCAAAATTGAGGAGTTCAGTTTTTCTTTTTTCTTTAATGAGATGCAGGCATGGCTGTCATGGCCAGCATTTGTTGCCTATCCCTAATTGAACCGAGTACCTCATGAAGCCATTTTAACCCACAGCCTGAAATTTGGAATCACAGGTAGCCCAGATCAGGTGAGATTGACGGATTTCGCTGACGAGTATTAGTAAACAAAATGGTAGTTCCCCGGCCACCATTATTGGCAAAAAGTTTTGGCCTGAAGTGTTGACTTACCTGATCCTCGGATGCTGTCTGACCTGCTGTGCTTTTCCAGCCTCACATCTCTAGACTTCGGCTTCCGGCATCTGCAGTCCGTGTTGTCTCCATCTTAGTCAGCCTTGGATCGACGAATTGCATCAAAATACATGGCACACGTTCATGAAGTGTCATCCGGCTGAAGATATTGACACTTAAATGACAAATCTGATTGATTCGACAATTTGACATCATCTTTATAGCTCAGCAACAGGGACACATGTACAAGGGGGAAAAAAAGGTCTAGACTCAATTGGGAGAATTATCCACCCTGACATTTTCATTGTGAATCAATCCCTGATTTCAGGTCAGCAAAGCGAATGTAAGAAGCACTTCTTAGCGTCTGTGTGACAGGCATCAATTACAGCTTGGTTAATTGACACAGTTGCGGAATCCGCTGGGAATTTGTCTGCATTTACAATGTACACTGTTTCATATAAACATTTCTGGCTTCATTAATTGATATGAACAGACTAATTAAATATGCAATTGTTAATTTTGGTTAATGTGGCATTGCCCTTGTTAATTCAGTCATTGGTTGTAAATAAGAAAAGGAAATAAATAAACTTGTGCTCCCTCGAAATTCATGTGACTCTGAACCTCGTCCGAAAGCCAGCCTGACAGCTATCATTAGCTGAGATCTGAATGTGCACATGTGAGCTTTTCATCTCGTGGATTTGTGTTGGGAATGAAGAGGAAGGAGATATACAGTGACATTGGTGTTGAAAGGGATTTGGCATGCGGTTTGCTGAGGGGTTGTCCAAGACATGTAGTCTTTATATTGGTGTATGTTTTGGGGGAGGGGAGGTAAATGTGGAAGAGGGGTAGTTCTTGCACGATTTAGCTGAGCCAATCTTTCTCCACCTTTTTCCTACCCTTCTCCTACAAACTCATCCAAGTAATAATATGACATTAAAATATATGGATGTACGTTTGCTCACTGAGCTGGAAGGTTGGTTTTCAGATGTTTCGTCACCATTCTAGGTAACATCATCAGCTAATGAACTTAAAAAGACCCTATCCAGACAACAAGCAAAACAAACGTCATCTACAAAATATCTTGCAAGAACTGTGACAAACACTACATTTGACAAACTGGCAGAAAGCTAGCCACCAGGATACATGAACATCAACTAGCCACAAAACGACATGACCCACTATCACTCGTATCCTTACATACAGATGAGGAAGGACACCACTTTGATTGGGACAACACATCTATCCTGGGACAAGCCAAACAGAGATACGCACGAGAATTCCTAGAAGCGTGGCATTCCAACCGGAAACTCCATCAACAAACACATTGATTTGGAGTCAATCTACCATCCTCTGAGAAAAAAACAGGAATTGACATCACCAACACAGAAAATGACATCACCAACCCAAAGAAACCTAACCAGATAAATAGAAAGCGGGACATAACACCAGCGCTTCATCGGAGGCTCACTGATGATGTTACCTAGAATGGTGACGAAACGTCTGAAATTGAACCTTCCAGCTCAGCGAGCAAACTCACATCCAGAACCTCAATCTGAGCTACAAATCTTCTCAAAACTCGCTAATTCCATTCCTCTGCATTTTGTACAAATTCCATTCTTCCGCATTTTGTACAACTTCCATTCCTCCCCATTTTGTACAAGTGATTATCTAAGTAATGCTTAAATGTTTTGTTGGTTCCCCACCTCTACTACCATTTCAGACAGTCCATTCCAATACCCACCCATCTCTTGGTAAAAACATTCTTCCTTAAATCCTCTCTAAACCACCTGCTCTCTAGCGTATATCAATGATCCCTCTATGAAGGGGAAAAGTTTCTCCCAATCTACCCTTTCTATGCTATCATAATTTTCTACACCTCAATCATGAATCCTTCAGCCTTCTCTGCTCTAAGGAAAGCAACCCCAGTCTATCCAGTCTTTCTTCATTGCTGAATCGCTCCATCCCAGGTTGGCAAATCTGTTCCGCACTATCCCTAGTGCAATCACAGCCTTCGTACAGTTTAGTGACCAGAACTACACCCAGTATTCCAACTGTGCCCTGATGTTATCTACAACCCTGTCATAGTCTTGTTGCTCATGTATTCAGTGCCTTGACTAATAAAGGCAAGTATCCCATACGCCTTCTTAACCAACTTACGAACCTTTCTGAGGAAGCATCACCGGATCCGAAATGTTAACTCTGCTTTTTTTTCCTTCACAGATGCTGCCAGGCCTGCTGAGCTTTTCCAGAAACTTTGTTTTTGTTATGAACCTTTCCTGTTGTCTTCAAGGATCTATGGACATGCACATCAAGGTCCCTCTGAACCTCTGTACTTCCTGGAGTCCTACTATTCATCATGCATTCCCTGGCTTTGATAGGCCTCATAAAATGCCTCACCTCACAATTTTAAATTCTATTTAGCACTGTTCAACCCATATGACAGGCCCATTGATATTGTCCTGCAGCCTAAGGCTTTCTTCCTTACCAATTTTCATGTCCCACACGTTCACTTGTGATGAGGAATGTTCCTGGTTCAACTGGGTGCTGAGTGTCTGCAAGAAATCTGTTGTGTCACAACAGAAGCTGGGGATTCCCTGTGCAATAGGTTCAAAATGACCTCGACACAGCCAGAGAGGTTCTCACACAGGGTCCCATTGTCTGATACAATGGGATGTCCAGTTGTGTTGGCTTTGTGTATCTTTGGAAGGCAGTAGAAGTCCTCTATGCGGCAAATGGGAACACCACCATACACAGCAGATACTCATGTGACTCAGCCAACGTTGTCTATCTCATGTACTCCAGGCAAGGATACCCAAAGGCATGTTATATTGATGAAACTATGCAGGCACAATGGCAAGAGATGGCCAGACAATACATGACAGTCACCAGACAGGAATGTGCCCTCCTAGTGGGGAAACACTTCAGTGGTCAAGGGCATTCAGCCTCTGATCTTCGGGTAAACATCCTCCAAGGCGGACTTTGGGATACACAACAACACAGAGTCACCAAGCAGAGTTTGATAGCCAAGTTCCTTAACCATGAGGATGGCTTCAACCAGGATCTTGGGTTCATGTCATAATACAGGTGACACCACCACACTATACACTTTCACACACACACACACAAACTCACTCTCTCTCTCTCTCGCCTGCAGCATACGAGATATACAACGTTGGCCAAGTTACATGAGTATCTCATGAGTATGTGGCTGGGTCACATGAGTAACTTACTGATCAAACCTCCTACATTCAGGTCTAATTTATTAATGTATACAACAAACAGCAAATGACCCAACACTGAACCCATAACAGGCACCTGGACATAACTTTAACCCTCTGCTCCCTGCCACGAGGCCAATCTTGTATCCAATTTTTTTTCTGATGAAGGGTCTGAGCTTGGCACGTCAGCTTTTGTGATCCTCTGATGCTGCTTGGCCTACAGTGTTCATCCAGCTCCACACTTTGTTAGCTGCGGCCAGACGGGTCTATTCGCTCAAGGATAGACTTCCTGTTTGTGTCACAGGCGTTCTCGGTCAGGTTCACCAGCGTCGAGCTGTTGTTCTTCTCTGACCACTGCCTCCTGCTGGCCGACTGTCACTTACAGGACGACCAGCCGGCCGGCAAGGGGACGTGGAAGCTCAACACGACTCTGTTGACACCAGAGAATGTCGAGGATCTTAAGAAGGAGTACGCCGGTTGGAGAACCGTGAAACCCCTCTTTGAGTCTCCGGGCGACTGGTGAAGGAGAACATCAAGAAGTTCTTTGTTCTCAAGGGTGTTCGGAAGGTGAGAGAAAGGTGGGGAAAGCTGTTGCGGATCCAGAAAAGGGTGCAGAACCTGGTCCTTCTGCAGTTGATGGGGGTCGATGTCACGGAGGACCCCCGCGAGGTGAGGGGCCAGCAAGCCTCGCTGTTTGCCGCGGAGGCCTCCAGGATAATCTTCCTGTCCAGGGTCCGCTCCGTGGAGCAGGACGAGACGTGCTCGCGTTTCTTCTTTCAGAAGGTGCACAAAGAGAGCTCTGTGCTTAGCCGGCTGAAGGAGGATGACGGCTTGGTGACGTCTCGGCCCGACATTTTGAGGATCAGCAGATCCTTCTATGCCGGACTGTACGACACGAACCCCACGGACAGCATGGCCTCCGAGTCGTTCCTGCCGTCTATCACGGAGGTCTTAGACGACAGCACAATGGAGTGACTGGACCGGCCGATATCCCTGGACGAGCTGACCAGAGCCCTCAAGTCCTTGGAGAGGAATAAGACTCCCGGGAGCGACGGCTTACCGGTCGAGCTGTATTCCGCTCTTAGGGACCTGGTCGGCCAGGACCTGCTGGAGGTGCACGATAGTGCGCTTCGGACAGGGGAAATGTGCAAGTCCATGAGGAAGGGGATCATCACCCTCATTTACAAGAGGAAGGGGGAGAGGGAAGAAATTAAGAATTGGCGTCCCATTTCACTATTGAACATGGACTACAAAATCCTGGCCAAGGTCATAGCCAACCGGGTCAGGTCTGTCCTGGAGTCGGTGATTCACCCTGACCAAACCTGTGCTGTGACGGGCAGGAAGATCGCTGAGAGCCTCGCGCTCATCAGGGATACGATCGCCTACGTGCAGGACAGGAGGGTGGACACCTGCCTCGTCAGCCTGGACCAGGAGAAGGCCTTCGACAGGGTCTCTCATGCTTACATGAGGGACGTCCCCTCCAAATTGGGGTTCAGGGAGGGCATCCGCAATTGGATCCGGTTGCTCTACACCAACATCGTTAGGGCAGTCTCGATCAACAGGTGGGAATCGGACAGTTTTCCCGTCAGATCTGGAGTCAGGCAGGGCTGCCCACTCTCTCCTGCCTTGTTCATGTGCTGTGTGGAGCCCTTTGCCACACCCATCAGGAAGGACGTGACCCTAAAGGGCGTGACTATCCCAGGCAGCGGAGGCCTTCAAGTCAAGACCTCCCTGTACACGGACGACGTCGCCGTCTTCTGCACCGATCGTCGGTCGGTGAGTAGGCTGTTGGATATCTGCGGCCAGTTTGAACTGGCCTCGGGTGCCAAAGTCAATAGGGGTAAGAGCGAGGCCATGTTCTTCGGGAACTGGGTCGACCGCTCCTTCATCCTCTTCACCATCAGGACAGACTACCTGAAGGTGCTGGGTGTTTGGTTCGGTGGAGCTGGGGCGTGCACTAAGACTTGGGAGGAGCGTATCACCAAACTGCAGCAGAAGCTGGGCAGGTGGATGCTCCGGTCCCTCTCCATCGCGGGTAAGAACCTGGTTGTCAGGTGCGAGGGGCTTTCGGTACTGTTGTATGTGGCACAGGCCTGGACCTGCACCGCTGCGGTCACCCGGGCCATCTTCCACTTCATTTGGGGGTCGAGGATGGACCGGGTCCGCAGGGACACCATGTACAAAGACCTGGGAAATGGGGGAAAGGGCGTACCGAACGCCACCCTCGCCCTGACGGCTACCTTTGTGTGCGGCTGCATCAAGCTGTGTGTAGATCCACAGTACGCAAACACCAAGTGTCACTACTTACTGAGGTTCTACCTGCCCCCGGTGTTGCGAAGGATGGGCCTGGCCTCGTTGCTGCAGAACGCTCCGAGTAGTTGGACCGTCCTGTATCACCTGTCCTTCGTGGAGAAATTTTTGAAGCGAAACACCTTTGACCACAAGGCTGTCAGGCAGTGGACAGCATGTAGTATCCTCGAGACTCTTCAGGAAAAGGAGAGGGTGGATCCTATCGTTTGGTTCCCCACGCAGACTGCCAAAGTCGTTTGGCAGAATGACTTATCGCCAGAACTTTCAAACAAGCACAAGGACATTACTTGGCTGGCGGTGAGAGGGGCTCTGCCAGTGAGACCCTTTATGCATGCCCGGAATCTCCGCGCCACCGCACGCTGCCCCCAAGGCGGCTGCGGGGGTGGGGGGGGATCGAGACTGTCGATCACCTCCTTCTGGAGTGTGTCTATGCGCAGGAGGTCTGGAGGGGGATGCAGTGGTATTTGTCGAGGTTCGTCCTGAGCAGCTCCGTGACACGGGACTCCGTGCTCTATGGGCTGTTTCCCGGGACACACACCAAGACCAACATCAACTGCGCCTGGAGGACAATCAATGCGGTGAAAGATGCTCTTTGGTCTGCCCGCAACTTGCTGATCTGCCAGCTGAAAGATCTGACCCCGGCCGAGTGTTGCAGACTGGCGCACTCCAAGGTCCAGGACTACGTGCTGAGGGACGCGCTAAAGCTTGGGGCAGCCACCGCCAAGGCGCGGTGGGGAAAGACCACGGTATGAAACCCCTCGTCCAGAATAGAAAAAAGGGCCCTATCTGGTAACTGGGCCCAGCTGGCGCCTTCCCCAACTGGTCAGGGAGCCAACGGGGACTGTGTGGGGAGACTACTGCCGGGGTGTTTTCTTTGCTTTGTTTTTTTTTCTTTTAGTTGGTGTACGTACCCCCTGGGTAACCCGGAGCAGCTTGCATGACTGGGTAGGTGTATAAATGTTTTATTTTTTGTACATCTTATGAATAAAGTATATTTTTTCAAATTAAAAAAAGGTGACGAAACATCTGAAAACGAACATTCCAGCTCAGCGAGCAAACTTACATCCAGAACCTCAACCTGAGCTACAAATCTTCTCAAAACTCGCTATTAAAATATATAGTATGACTCAATAATAATGTGCATTTGTATAGCACTCTTATGACATGATAAATCATTCACAGGCAATTCACTCCATCATATCCATGTCAAAGCCATCACTCAAAAAGGATGATGTTGGAATAAGAGAGCAAATTTGATCAAATAGGTTGATTTTGATAAAAATCCCTTAAAGGGGGAAAAGAAAGGTCAAAAATGAAAGAGATGAAAGGAAGATATTCCAGAAATTAGGGACTAGATGGATCAAGGTACAACTATCAAAATTGAAATGAAGGAAATTAGATTCTGGAAGGGCAGAAATGATGCTAAAGAGATATAAAACAGTCCATTAGAGGCAGATAGAATGTGATATGTGTTCAGTATCACTAGGGATTAAATCCAGGCACATTAATAGCCCAGATATTGCTATGATCAAGGTTGGAGAAAAATGTTGTCTCTCTCGTTTCACAACTGCACTGGTTCTATTAAGTATTGAAAAGTTTTACCCTCCAAGGCGGACTTTGGGATACACAACAACACAGAGTCACCAAGCAGAGTTTGATAGCCAAGTTCCTTAACCATGAGGATGGCTTCAACCAGGATCTTGGGTTCATGTCATAATACAGGTGACACCACCACACTATACACTTTCACACACACACACACAAACTCACTCTCTCTCTCTCTCGCCTGCAGCATACGAGATATACAACGTTGGCCAAGTTACATGAGTATCTCATGAGTATGTGGCTGGGTCACATGAGTAACTTACTGATCAAACCTCCTACATTCAGGTCTAATTTATTAACGTATACAACAAACAGCAAATGACCCAACACTGAACCCATAACAGGATAGAGGAGGAAAAGTTGTTCCTCTTGTGGCAGAGTCCAGAATCAGAATCTCAGAATAAAATGTCACACATTTAAAACAGAGAGGAGAAGGAATTTCTTCTTTCAGAGGATAGTGAATCATTGGAATCCTTTCCGGCAGGAAGCTATCAAAGCTGGATTATTAAGTATTGCCAAGGCTGAGATAGTTTTTTAAATCAACAAGGGAGGAAAAGGCAAGAAAGGGAATCTGAGGATTATCAGATTGACACAATCTCATTGAATGGGGAGCAGAATCAATGGGCCGATTCACCTACTTCAGCTTTTACATCTTATAGTCTTATGGTCTTAAGTGTAGATCCTTGGAGGACTCTAAAGATTATTGCCATATGAGTGGGAAGACAAACTGATGATTCTCTAACTTTAATGTAATAAAGAGGAAGGAAACGTGGATGGGGGAGACCTACAAGAATGGGTGATGGAAGAATTAGAGGAAGAGATCAGAATCAACAGCATCAAATGCTGCAAATCAGTCAAGGAGGTTGAAATGGAAAGATCATTGTTGTCATGGCCCCAGAGAATTTGCATTTGATCACAGTTGTGACAGAATGATATGGTGGGGTCGAGAATATGATTCGAGTCTCAATTTTTGGGAAAAATGTGCATGAATTTAGGAAGCAAAACTTCATTTCAGTAATTCTGCAGAGGAAAGGGAAGATTAGAAATGGGGGCAATCATTTCTAACAATAGAGAGGTCAAAGATTCTTTTAAAGTCAGAAGTCACACGATACCAGGTTACAGTCCAACAATTTATTTGAAATCACAAGGTTTTGGATTTGATGCTAGCACATTTGAAGGTGCAAAAGTGGTTCGTGGAAAGTGTGAGGGAAAAGGGAAACTGTCCACAACATCAGCAAATATGATGCCCAAATGGGAAAGGTGAGAAGTCAACAGCTTGGCGAGGATGGTATTGAGGGGACAGAAAATACATGTCATGGACAGGATGAGCAAGGGCAGAAATAAGTGAGTGTTTGGGGAAGGACATGCAATCAGAGCTAGGACAGTGGCAAACATTTGGGTAGTTTGGGCTAATGCTTTAAGCGAAAGGGAGAGATGTGGTTGAGGTAGCTAAATGGACTAATGTAACAAAGAGGTCTGTGATTGCTTCACATTGGAATCATAGAGTTGTATAACACAGAAACAGACACTTTGGTCCCACTCATCCATACTGCCCAAATACCACAAATTAATCTAGTCCCATTTACCAACTTTGGGCCCATATCCCTCTAAACCCTTCTCATTTATGTGCCGATCCAGACGCCTTTTAAAAGCTGTAATTGTTCCAACCTCCTCTGCTTGCTCTGGCAGCTCATTCCATACACACAATACCCTCTGCATGACAAAGTTGCCCCTTAGATCCCCTTTATATCTTTTCCCTCTCACTTTAAACCTATGGCCTCCAGTTTTGGACTCCCTACCCTAGCCAAAAGGCCTTGGCTATTCACCCTATCCATGCCCCTCGTGATTTTATAAAACCTCTGTACGTTCACCACTTAACCCCCTGTGCTCCAGAGAAGATAGCCCCAGCTGAACCAACCTCTCACAACAGCTCAAAGCTTCAAACACAAGCAACATCCTTGTAAATCTTTTCTGTACCATTTCAAATTTAACAACTTCGTTTGTAAAGGAAGGAGACCAGAATTGAATACAGAATCCAAAAGGGGCCTAACCAATGTCCTACACAGCTGTAACATGACATCCTAGCTCCTAAACTCAATGCATTGATCAAGAAAGGCAAATGTACCAAATGCCTTCTTCACTACCCTGTCTACCTGTTACACAACCTTCAAGGAACAAGAAACTTGCACCCCAAGGTCTTCTTCTTTGGCAACACTCCCAGGACCCTACCATTAAGTGTATATTTCCTGCTCTGATTTGCCTTATCAAAATGCAACACCTCACATTTTTCTAAATTAAACTCCATCTGCCACTCCTCAGCCCATCTGGGCAAGTTCCCACTGTTCAGTGAGATAACCTTCTTCATTGTCCATTGCACCTCCAACTTTAGTGTCAGCTGCAAACTTACCAACCATTCCACCTCTTTGCACTTCCAAACTATTTATATAAATGAAGACAAGCAATGGACCCCGCACTGATCCTTGCGGCACAGCACTGGTCACATGCCTCCAGTCTGAAAAACAACTTTCCACTATCACAGATAATAAAATGTGAGGCTGGATGAACACAGCAGGCCAAGCAGCATCTCAGGAGCACAAAAGCTGACGTTTCGGGCCTAGACCCTTCATCAGAGAGGGGGATGGGGTGAGGGTTCTGGAATAAATAGGGAGAGAGCGGGAGGCGGACCGAAGATGGAGAGAAAAGAAGATAGGTGGAGAGGAGAGTATAGGTGGGGAGGTAAGGAGGGGATAGGTCAGTCCAGGGAAGACGACAGGTCAAGGAGGTGGGATGAGGTTAGTAGGTGGGAGATGGAGATGCGGCTTGGGGTGGGAGGAAGGGATGGGTGAGAGGAAGAACAGGTTAGGGAGGCAGAGACAGGCTGGGCTGATTTTGGGATGCAGTGGGTGGAGGGGAAGAGCTGGGCTGGTTGTGTGGTGCAGTGGGGGGAGGGGACAAACTGGGCTGGTTTTGGGATGCGGTGAGGGAAGGGGAGATTTTGAAGCTGGTGAAGTCCACATTGGTACCATTGGGCTGCAGGGTTCCAAAGCGGAATATGAGTTGCTGTTTCTGCAACCTTCGGGTGGCATCATTGTGGCACTGCAGGAGGCCCATGATGGACATGTCATCTAAAGAATGGGAGGGGGAGTTGAAATGGTTCGCGACTGGGAGGTGCAGTTGTTTATTGCGAACCAAGCGGAGGTGTTCTGCAAAGCGGTCCCCAAGCCTCCGCTTGGTTTCCCCAATGTAGAGGAAGCCACACCGGGTACAATGGATACAGTAAACCACATTGGCATATGTGCAGGTGAACCTCTGCTTAATATGGGAAGTCATCTTGGGGCCTGGGATATGGGGTGAGGGAGGAGGTGTGGGGGCAAGTGTAGCATTTCCTGCGGTTGCAGGGGAAGGTGCCGGGTGTGGTGGGGTTGGAGGGCAGTGTGGAACGAACAAGGGAGTCACAGAGAAAGTGGTCTCTCCAGAAAGCAGACAAGGGTGGGGATGGAAAAATGTCTTGGGTGTCACCTGCACATCTGCCAACGTGGTATACTGTATCCATTGTACCCGGTGTGGCTTCCTCTACATTGGGGAAACCAAGCTTCAAAATCTCCCCTTCCCCCACCGCATCCCTAAACCAGCCCAGCTCTTCCCCTCCACCCACTGCATCCCAAAACCAGTCCAACCTGTCTCTGCCTCCCTAACCTGTTCTTCCTCTCACCCATCCCTTCCTCCCACCCCAAGCCGCACCTCCATCTCCCACCTACTAACCTCATCCCACCTCCTTGACCTGTCGTCTTCCCTGGACTGATCTATCCCCTCCCTACCTCCCCACCTATACTCTCCTCTCCACCTATCTTCTTTTCTCTCCATCTTCGGTCCGCCTCCCCCTCTCTCCCTATTTATTCCAGAACCCTCACCCCATTCCCCCTCTCTGATGAAGGGTCTAGGCCCGAGACGTCTGCTTTTGTGCTCCTGAGATGCTGCTTGGCCTGCTGTGTTCATCCAGCCTCACATTTTATTATCTTGGATTCTCCAGCATCTGCAGTTCCCATTATCACTGATACAATCTCCACCATCACACTTTGTTTACTACCTTCAAGCCAATTTTGTATCCAAATGGCTCGATCTGTCTGGATTCCATGTGATCAGACATTGCTAACCAGTCTTCCATTGCAGAGCCTTGTTGAACATCTTGCTAAAATCCCAATGGGCAATATCCACCGCTCTGCCTTCATCAACCTTCTTTGCCACTTCATTAAAAAACTCAATCAAGTTAGTGGGACACGATTTCCCATGCACAAAACCTAGTTGTTAGAGGCTAGGCTGGAAGACCCACTTGAGGCTGGTACAAGAAGACAGCTTATGACGAATAGAAATCAGAGTGACCTTTACGTTCCAGGATGACCTGTGGGTGCAGATTTAGGGTAAGAACTGGCAACCGATGGTGTGTTCTGTGCTTCAGCCATATCTGGCGATGAGTGATAATCCTGTTGCCTGTCAATAGATATTCAATTCTGCAATCTAAGGGAGCAAAGATTTTACGAAGAGAATGATCAGGGTAAGAGATGTAATGTTTTCAATGAGGATGTGGGCACCAAATGTGGTGGGAAGAGTGTGTGGTAAAACCTTTCAGCAAAGCTCGTGATGACTTTATTCAGCAACAAAGACTGACAACGTGTCCCAATGGTACATCTGCAGCAGCTGGCGCTGTTTTTTCTTCCCCCCAGAGATTGGAGCAGGAAAGTACATCAGGGTATGCCTTGCTAATCTGACGCACTCAGTAACAGACCCTGCTTGCCTGTGACACACACTCTCAGTGAGCTCGACAGAGCAGGGCGGAAGAAGACATCCCTTATTATTAATGACATTCCTCACACTCAATGTTAAATACATCCCTCCACAGTCTAGCTGTTTTTTTTAACGTAACTATGCCAGTTCTTATTTTTGCACAAGGTAATTGAACTTGACAAGTTGTATTCCAAGAAGTAGTACTGCTTGTCTGAAATTTGTCTCACTTGTTATTTGACATGGCAAAATGTGCTCGAGGGAGTGAAGGCATTCGTGATTCTTTTTATGTCTATCCCCAGCAAGCGACCATTGCCACTCAGCTACTTCCCCTCCCTATTCTCATACCCTTTGGATTCCCAACAATGGTTTATCCTACTGCTCCATACATTGCCATTTATGGACTCTAATTAACCACAGGGCTCCGATCCAACCTACATTCTTAGGCTGGAGCTTTCCAATGCACATACTGATGGATGGGTCTCAGTGAAGACTGTTATTCAGGCACACAGGAAAGGGTGTTGATATTTTTGAATCTGATCTAAATGACATGTCCTTTGAGAACCTAAGTTTACAAATTGAGATGGTAGACCGAAGCCCCAGCCACCCATCCTCTCAGGTGAAAGTAAACATGTCCATAGCACAATAGTTTAGTTTGGGATTATGGTCAGCATGGGCTGGTTGGACCAAAGGATTTGTTTCCTTGCAGTATGACAGAATGAATCAAATAAGGGCAGGGGGAATTATACCTTGTCATCTGGTCAACACTTATCCTTCAATGAACTTCACAAGGTCAGATGACATGGGCATCATCATGATGAAGGGTCTAGGCCTGAAACGTCAGCTTTTGTGCTCCTGAGATGCTGCTTGGCCTGCGGTGTTCATCCAGCTTCACACTTTATTATCCTGCTGACATTGCTCTTTATAGGAGCTGGGTGCAAATTGGTTGCTTTATTTCCCACTTTACAACAACGATTACACTTCAAAAGTGCTTTATTTGACTATAAAGTTCTTTGAAATGTCCCAAGGCTGTGAAAGTTTAAGTGCATAGAGGTAAGAATTTATTTTCTCCTCTTTTTCACACAATCTAGGCTAATGCCATTCTGAGTGAAGTCCTTCATTGTCAGCAGCAAAATTTTTCCATCCCTAACGTTTGTGCCTACTGATCGACAGTGCTCCCAATCTCGTAACGATACAACTTTAGGACAAGCCTTTCATCCAACTTTTTACGACTTGTCCCAAAATCTCCACATGTGGATCAATATTTGATAACACTACTACAAAGTGCCGTTGAATGTGTGGCTACATTAAAGGCAATACATAAATGCACATTGTTGTTATCATTGCAGAAATGGGCTGTGTGTGCTTTTACATGACAAGGTCAGCCAACTATGAAAGTGTAGGCGCAGTGTGTAATTTAAAGTTGAGTGCAAATCCCACTCAGGTAAGTTATAAAATTGAATTTAATAAATCTGAAAATTTGGAAAATGTCAGGAATGCTATAAAAACCACAAATGATTGTTTGGGAAAGAGGACATAATCCCTTTGCTCGCAATTTGCCACACACTATACTATCCCCAATTTGATTTACTGGATGTGGTTGACTCTATGGGTATGGTTTTCAATCTCTGAGTTACATTGGTTAGTGCATGCTGGTTTGTTAGCACCATCTTATTCTTTGATCATTTTGCACGGAGGGAAGATAGGCAGCAGCCGAAGAAGTGGGGATACAGTTGCTGATTCTTAAAGGCATCCTCTCGGAGGTTAGCTGGAATATTTGATCAGACTACATTATCAGAGGTGATGTTCATATGGCTGACCTGGTGGGGGAGATGTTACTGCACCAGCCAGTTGTAAGACACGGACTGGTATCAGCAGGAGTCGCAGGCTACTCTGGAGAATTGGAGGGAGGGTAAGGTCTACCATCCGCGCTGATGGCCTGGATCCTGAGACCACTTTTACAATTTGCAAGATTGACAGGGCAAACACAGCATTCCTCAAACTGAAGGTGCCTCCCCTCTCCTCATGCTCTTTTACCTCTTTCATTCCTAAACTTTGAAGGTGGAGGCCCATCCAGTGCCCCTTCTAGATTAAAAAGCCCACCGACTGTCCTTCACTGGAAGGCAAGGATGTTGCCAAGGCTGGAAAGTTCGAGCTATAGGGAAGGCTGGATAGGATGAGACTTTTTCCCATGGAATGTAGAAGTTGGAGGGTTGACCTAATAGAGTTTGATAAAATTATGAGGGGCACAGATAAAATGAATAGCCAAGGTCTGCTCCCTAAGGTGGGGGAGTGCAAAACTAGAGGGTGTAGGTGTAAGGAGAGAGAGAGAGAAGATGTAGAAAGGGATCTGTGGGCCAACTTTTTCAAATAGAGTGTGGTGTGTCTAAGGAACGAGCTGCCAGAAGAAGTGGTGGATACAGGTACGATTACAACAATAATAGACATTTGAACAGGCAGATGGATAGGAAAGTTTGAAGGATATGGGCCAAATGCAGTCAAATGGGACTAAGTTCAGTTTCGGAAACCTGGTCAGCATGGATGAGTTGGGCCGAAGGGCCTATTTCTGTGCTGTATGACTCTAAGTTTGTGTTCTGCCCATTCCAGCAGAAGAAATGTGAGGACGTCCTGAAAATTCCCTGAGAAAAAAGCTACCCCCAGACTCACGAGCATCACTTGTCCAAGATTCCCAAACCAGAGAAGGAGTTTTCACAAAGATGACTTTGTGAGGGGTAGGTCATGCCTTACAAACCTTATCGAGTTTTTTGAGGATGTGACTAGTAAGGTTGATGAGGGTCGAGCTGTGGATGTGGTGTATATGGACTTCAGTAAGGCATTTGATAAGGTTCCCCATGGAAGGCTCATTCAGAAGGTCAGGAGGAATGGGATACAGGGGAACTTAGCTGCTTGGATACAGAATTGGCTGGCCAACAGAAGACAGCGAGTGGTAGTAGAAGGAAAATATTCTGCCTGGAAGTCAGTGGTGAGTGGGGTTCCACAGGGCTCTGTCCTTGGGCCTCTACTGTTTGTAATTTTTATTAATGACTTGGACGAGGGAATTGAAGGATGGGTCAGCAAGTTTGCAGACGACACAAAGGTCGGAGGTGTCGTTGACAGTGTAGAGGGCTGTTGTAGGCTGCAGCGGGACATTGACAGGATGCAGAGATGGGCTGAGAGGTGGCAGATGGAGTTCAACCTGGATAAATGCGAGGTGATGCATTTTGGAAGGTCGAATTTGAAAGCTGAGTACAGGATTAAGGATAGGATTCTTGGCAGCGTGGAGGAACAGAGGGATCTTGGTGTGCAGATACATAGATCCCTTAAAATGGCCACCCAAGTGGACAGGGTTGTTAAGAAAGCATATGGTGTTTTGGCTTTCATTAACAGGGGGATTGAGTTTAAGAGTCGTGAGATCTTGTTGCAGCTCTATAAAACTTTGGTTAGACCGCACTTGGAATACTGCGTCCAGTTCTGGTCGCCCTATTATAGGAAAGATGTGGATGCTTTGGAGAGGGTTCAGAGGAGGTTTACCAGGATGCTGCCTGGACTGGAGGGCTTATCTTATGAAGAGAGGTTGACTGAGCTCGGTCTCTTTTCATTGGAGAAAAGGAGGAGGAGAGGGGACCTAATTGAGGTATACAAGATAATGAGAGGCATAGATAGAGTCGATAGCCAGAGACTATTTCCCAGGGCAGAAATGGCTAGCACGAGGGGTCATAGTTTTAAGCTGGTTGGTGGAAAGTATAGAGGGGATGTCAGAGGCAGGTTCTTTACGCAGAGAGTTGTGAGAGCATGGAATGCGTTGCCAGCAGCAGTTGTGGAAGCAAGGTCATTGGGGTCATTTAAGAGACTGCTGGACATGCATATGGTCACAGAAATTTGAGGGTGCATCCATGAGGATCAATGGTCGGCACAACATTGTGGGCTGAAGGGCCTGTTCTGTGCTGTACTGTTCTATGTTCTATGTTCTATGTTCTATGACAGCCACCTCCGACAGGAGGAAGCTGAGTCCAAACATCAGAAGGAGTAAGTGAAAAATCAAGTGTTTCCTTAACCCCTTCCACCTCACACCTTACTGAGCACTGTCGCAAAGTGGGCGGGTCCAGCATGGGGCTGTTGAGTCACCTGAGATGCAACAGGTTTGAGTGAAAGCAAGTTCTCTTCACTCTTGAGGGGCTGCCGAAGAAGAGAAAAGTGTGAAGAGAATTGCTGACTCAGGGGATAAGTACTGCCCATTGGGGTAACTGTATTCTCTGCCACAAAGTTTGAGGCCAAAACATTAAATGTTTTCAAGAACGAGATAGATATAGTCGTTAGACCTGGAGAGATCAAAGAATATTGAGGAGAATGCCAGACATGCGTAAGAGTTGGAAGGTTGACATGACCATATCAAAATGGCAGAGCAGGCCCAAAGGGCTGAATAGCCCACCCTGGCTCCTGTTTTTGGGTTTCTGTGTATCTCATACATTAGGAAAGGTTGACCTCTGTTTGACCCCCACGGATCAGAGGCTTGACACAAAGGCAAACGCGCACCCATACCTCACTTTTGAAAGATAAAAAAAATTGAAGATCCCACAAAGACTACAATATCACCTTTACTGCTTGGCACCATGAGATTATCACAGGATCTCTACAATGTGGAAACAGGCCATTCAGTCCAACAAACCCATACTAGCCCTCCAAAGAGCATCCACCCCGAACCATCTCCCTACCCTTTCCCTGTAACCATACATTTCGCATGGCTAACACATCCAACCTCTACATGACAGAACACTATAGGACAATTTAACATGGCCAGTCCACTTACCCTGCACACCTTTTGACTGTGGGAGGAAACCAGAGAACCCAGCAGAAACCTACGCAGACACAGGGAGAACTCCACAAAGTTGCCCGAGGGTGGAATTGGACCCAGGACCCTGGTGTTGTGAGGCAATAGTGCTAACCACTGGGGTAACAGGCAGCAGTTAACTGGGACTCTGAGGTGAAGGGCTATGTGGTATCTTGATTTTAAATAATAGTTACTGCACATCAAAGATAATTCATTGGTAGCGATGCTTAGAGACATCCTGAGCATTAGGTGATGAAATAAATGCCAGTTAAATGGCAGTTTTTGACTTATAAACTTTTGTCTGCATGCAAAAATGTGCTAAGAAGGGAACATTTCTGCATAGTATCAATCCGTAATGACCTGTGAATATTTGTGCGTTTACCCATCCACAATATTCATGGATTCCATGTGGATCAAACACTACCAATGATGGACTTAAAAGAAATAACTTACATTCTTGTGGAGCCTTTTGAAGCCTGAACATGTCAACACACAACTTATTAGCCAATGAAGTACTTCTGAAGTATACTCACTGTTTTGCACTCCCCTACCTTAGGGAACGGACCTTAGCGCCACTCAAGCGTCCAGACCCGAAACGTCAGCTTTCCTGCTCCTCTGATGGGGCCTGGCCTGCTGTGTTCATCCACCTTCGCACCTTGTTATCCCAGAATCAAGCCATTGTCCCTTGATGTTCAATGGCATTAGTATTATTGGATCCGCCCACTATCAATAGCCCAGGAGCAACCAATGAACAAAATGTGAAGTGGCCTAGCTATATAAATACTATGGCTACTAGAGCAGGCCAGCGACTCGGAATCCTGCTGTTTGCAACTCACTTTCTGACCTCCCGAAGTCTCTCCATCGTCTGCAAGGTATAAATCAGGATTGTGATAGAATACTCCACACTTACTTGGATGAGTACAGCTCCAAAAACATTGAAGAAGCTTGACACCATCCAAAATAAAGCAGTCCCCATGATTGCCATCACATCCACAAGCATCCATCGCTCCACCACTGATGCTCAAAAGCAACAGTGTGTGTATCCACAAGATGCACTGCAGAATTTTACCAATGCTCCTTAGCACCTTCCAAACCCACAGCCACTTCCAACGAGAAGGACAAGAGCAGCAGATACACGGGAACACCACCAGTTACAAGTTCCCCTTCAAGCCACTCATCATCCTAATTAGAAATATGACTGTCTCTGTGTTGCTGTATCAAAAATCCTGGTATTTCCTCCCTAATGGAATTGTGAGTCTACCCATTCAGCCATTCGAGAAGACAGCTCACCACCACCTTTTCATGGGCAGAGGACAAAAACAAGTTTTCCTGCAGTTCCTACTATCACATGGCTAGATTCTTTCTTGTTGGATGGACATGGTCATTGCCTGGCACTTGTATGATGCAAATGTTATTTGCCACTTGTCAGCCCAAACCTAGATATGGCCCAGGTATCACTATTTTAGGAGATTGTTTCAGTATCTGAGAAGTCACAAAAGGTGCTGAATATGACAGACAGTTCAAGCAATCAGATATTCTGATGCCTGTTTGGTTGAGGTGTGACATCTCTTCATGTGCCTCAGTTTGACATGTTTTTAACATTGGTCCTTTGAAGCGCCTAGGGATATTTTAATGCATTGAAGCTGCCATGTAAACATAAGTTGTTGTTGTTGCTGGATTGAATTTCTGACCAAGAAAATATTGCCTGTTTAGTTGAGGAGTAAACGTCCACCAGAATAACAGGGAGAATTTCCCCTTCTTTTCTTTGGATTGCACTGTATAATGTTTTATGTTGTACTCAGGAAAGCAACTAGGGCCTTATTTTGCCATCATATACAATAGGAGTGACAGCTGATATAAATATACTTAACATATGCTCAATATCGATGAGAAATGTAGAAAGATGCCGATAAAAATTGATTTGGATGCTTATTACATTATGATGTTGAGTACATTTAAAATGTGCTTCAGTGGCTGTAAAGTGTTTGGGGTATCCTGAGGTCATGCAAAGTGCAATACAAACACAATTCTTTCTTGGTCAGAAAATTCAATCCAGCAACAGCAACAACAACTTACCTTTACATGGCACCCTTAGTGTCTTAAAATGTCCCTAAGCATTTCACAGCAACAATGTTAAAGGAAAAAGTGCCACGCTGAACCACAAAGAAATATCCAAATGCTTGATCAAAAAAGAAGTATATTTTATTAAGGATCTTAAAGAGGAAAAAGAGTTCGAGGCAGAGAAGTGAGAGAGGGAATTCCAGAGCATGGAGCCAAGGCAAATGAAGGCATTGCCATGAACTGTGGAAGATTTAAAATTATTTAAAATTAAAATTTAAAATACCTAGGAGATCACAATTGGAGGACCACACATCTCGGAGGGAGTGTAGGGAGGGTAGACTATTGGAGAGCAACAGATGTGTTTTGGAACAGTCAAGTCTCGAGGTGGAGAAAGCATGGATGAGGGTTCATCAGCAGTTAATCTGAGACTGAGAGTGAAGTTGACCAATTTTCCAGAGGTAGCCACAGCTGATCATCATGGTGGCAAGTCAGAAGTTTATCTTGAGAGCAAATGTCGCACTAAGGTTGTGAATAAATTGGCCCTGGCCCAGACTGTTGTCAGGGAGAGGGGATGGCTTTGGTAGGTAGGGTGGAAAGCAATGCCCAAAAGGAGGAAATGAAATTTGAGATCTTGAATAATTTTCTGGCAGCCCACATAACACCTGAATTTTCTGGGGACATGGCATCGATGGGTTAAACGATCCTGATTGTTCCCAGGTTCTGCAATTTCCTAACCATTGAAACACGAATGCTAAATTATAAGATTTACTGCCTGTGAGGGACAAGCAAGTTCCAGCTCAGCAAGCATTGACTCTCCTGGTCACTGAGATCTAACAGATGGCATCCTGTGGGATTGAATGCCTGGTGGCATTAATTGTTCCTCATCATGCCAAGCCCAGAGAACCTTTTGGTCATTGGGAGTGGCCTTTCCTGATCTTGGTCGCCAACAGAATTCATTGCCCGTGAATATCAGATTATCCTTGCTCTGACAGTTGATACTGTGCCGGCCTCATAGAAATCTGTAGCCTTTTGGCTTCACATTATCGTCATCTTTGCCAGTACAATTTCCATCTGTTATTTCATTGCTGAAAATAATAGCTGTATATGAAGACTGATTATGAGGAGTGTGCTGTGGTTTTAATATTGTTTATTATTTATTCAGTTTTATTAACTTTCCTTTCCATTTTTAACCTGTTAGATTTTATGTTTTGCTAGTGTTATTAATCATAGTCCTTCTGAGAGTGTTTGTGAGGCTTCACGTGTAATGAGCTGATCTGGATTATGTCGAGTTACAGCCCTTTCTTAGGCTCTTAATAAATAGATTTGTGAGCATTTTTTCCCTCTCTTTCTCCCTTCAGACTGTGAGTTATTATATCATCACCCTCAGCAGAATATTAAATTGTCTGCTGTGATTTCTCCAATTATGAGATGGGAGACTAGTCATCAAGTCTAAATGTTATGCCCCAAAAGAGTGAAGCTAATGTTTATACAAGAGTAAATGGAAAGAAAACTATTTTATCTCTCTTCAGAGATCAGGTTGCATTAGTTGCCTCAGTGATGTGATAGTCACTGTGAGCAATGTATCTAATAGCTATAAATAGATGCTTAATAAGTTGAAAGCTAAAAAGCCCAGAATTTCAATTGCTTGGTGTCTGGCTTTTTTGGTGCTTCATGTACTGTTGCCTCCAAAATGGTATTTGTGGCATATGTTCACGCCATTGTTTCTCACCACACTAGTACAATAGTTTAGTGAGACTGTTAGCCTGAATGCAAAATTTTGCATTAGGAATTAGAATAGGCAGGTCATAGCAGGCATTGGTGCAAAATGTTAATTTAGATTCACGGAGTCATAGAGATTACAGTATGGAAACAGGCCCTTCAGTCCAACTCACCCATGCTGACCCAGATAACCCATCTAAATCTAGTCCCATTTTCCAGCATTTGGTCCATATCCTTCTAAGCCCTTCCTGCTCATATACCCATCCAGATGCCTTTTAAATGCTGTAATTGTACTCATCTCCACCACTTCCCCAGGAGGTCATTTCATATACATGCCACTTTCGGTGTGAAAACGTTAGATCCCTTTTAAATCTTTCCCATCTCACCGTAAACCTATATCGTCTCGTTTTGGAAAAGCCTTTGTCTATTTACCTTATTAGTGTCCCTCATGATTTTATAAACCTTTATAAGGCCACACCTCTGCCTCCGACACGCCAGGGAAAATAGCCCCAATCTATTCATCCTCTCCCTACAGTGCAAACCCTCCCCCCGGCAAAGCCCTTGTAATTCTTTTCTGAACCCTTTCCAGTTTCACAACACCCTTCCTGCGGCAGGGAGACCAGAAATGCAGGCAGTATTCCAATAGTGGCCGAACCGATGTCCTGTACACTTTCTCATCTACCTGCAATTTCACTTTCAAAGCAAGATAAATTTGCCAGTTTGGAGCTTCATATGCTAGCTAGTGCTCTTCCTTAACCTTGCACAGGTAAACATGTGCTCCATGATAAGATTAAGATTTCCCCACTTGACCTATTAAAGGAGTTGGTTAGCTCCCTTGGCTGGTCTGCTACACAAAGTAATGCCATTAGTATGGGTTCAATTGGTGTAGAAACTGATGGACTCTCCCTCTTAAACTCACACCCTTGCCTGTGGTATGGTGACCCTCAAGTTAAACCATCATTTTGTCTCACTCTCTAATGAGACAGAGCTACCCTCTGGGACTGTGGTGACTTTACTTTTGTTTAAAGATGCCAGTGATACCAGTAGTCCAGTGATACGAGCAGATGAATGTACAACAAGGGTCAAGAACAGGCCACTTGGCCCGTCCAGCCTGCTCTGCCATTCAAGAAGATAATTGGGTGATCTGATTTTAACCTCAACTCGACATTCCCACATACCCCCAATTAAAACTCATCCCCTTCTCTTTTTTAATTCATGGTGGGATGAGGGCATCACTGGCTAGGCAATAACTGCCTATCTCTAATTGTCCAGAGGGCAGTTCAGAGTCAACCACATTGTGGTTACATGAATCAAGAATCTATCTATCTCTGCCTTAAAAATACTTAAAGATACTGCATCCACTGCCTTCTGAGGAAGGGAATTCTAATGACTCACAGCCCTCAAGGGAAGAAAACTTTCCCTCATTTTCATTATAAATGAACGACATCTTATTTCTAAAGTATAGTTCCACATTCTCCCACAAGAGGAAACATCTTTTCAACATCAATGAAGACAAGTCCCCTTAGAAAATTATATGTTTCGGTTAAGTCACCTTTTACTCTTCTACATTCCAGAGGTTACAGGCCTAGCTAATCTAACACTTTCCTCACGAAGCAATCTGTTCAATCCAGGTGTTAGTCTTGTAAAGTAGGAGCAAATTATTGCTGATGCTGGGATATGTGCTGAAAAGAAAAAAAAGTTCTAGAAATCTCAATGGATCAGGCAGCATCCATGGAGAGTGAGCAGACTGTGATTTTCAGCACGTTTTTTGTTTTCATTCATCTCGTAAACTTTCTGTGAACTGTTTTCAATGCATGGGAAGCTAGGGGAAAAATTACAAGGCCTCCAGCATCTCCAACCACAAGTCAGTGCTGGAGGACTGGATGGTGACTAATGTTATGCCTTCATTAATGAAAGGCTGTCAGGAGAAGCCTGGGAACTGCAGACCTGTGTGTCTGACATCAGTGACAACAAGGTGTAGAGTCAGGTGAACACACCAGGCCAAGCAGCATCAGAGGAGCAGAAAAGCTGACATTTCAGGTCTGGATCCTCTGTGACATCAGTGGTCGGTAAGTTTTTAGAGGGCATTCTGAGAGATAGGGTTTACATGCGTTAGGAGAGGCAAGGACTAATTAGGGATAGTCAGTATAGTTTTGTGTGTGGGAAATCATGTCTCACAAACTTGATAGAATTTTTTTGAGGATATAACCAAAGAAAAATAAATGAGGGCAAATCTCTAGACATTGTTTATCTGGGCTTTAGTGAGGCCTTTGACAAGGTCCTGCATGGTAGGCTGGTTATTTAATATAAATCACATGGAATTCAGAGACCTTGCCAATTAGCTAAGAAGAATTGGCTCAACGATAGGAGAAAGAGGGTGGCAGTAAAGGCATTTTTTTGGACTGGAACCCTGTAAACAGTGGTGCAACAAATGACATTGTTGTTTATCATTGTATGTAAATGCTTTGGTTGAGAATTTAGGATATGTGGTTAGTAAGTTTGCTGATGGCACCGATGTTGGTGGTACAGCTAACAGTGAGGAAGGTTATCAAAGGTTCTCAAGGGATCTTGATAGATTGGTTCAATAGGTTAAGGGGTGGCAGATATCATTTAATTTGGATAAATATGAGGTTTTGCATTTTGTTAAAACCAATGAGGGCGGAACTTATAAAGTTAATTATAGGGCCTTGGATGTTGTGGAACAGAGTGACATGGGGGTGCAGGTACATGTTATTTAAAAGTTGTGCTACAGGTGGAAAAGGGCTGTCAAAAAGGCATTTCTCAGGCCATGAGTATTGTAAGTGGGAAGTCATGTTATGGTCTTACACAAAGTTGGTGAGGCCATTTTTGGAGTACTGTGTACAGTTCTGGTCACCCTGCCATGGAAAGGATATTACTAAATTAGAGAAGGTTCAAAAAAGATTTACCTGGACATTGCCAGAACTGAAGGGCTTGAATTATAGACAGAGGTTTCATGGATCATAGAATCTCGACAGTATGGAAACAGGCCCTTCAAACCAACAAGACCACGCTGACCCTCAGAGCATCCCACCCAGACCCATCCCCCTATAAACCACCTAATCTACACATCCCTGAACACTACAGGCTATTTAGCATGGCCAATCCACCTAGACTGCACATCTTTGGACTGTGGGAGGAAACCGGAGCACCCGGAGGAAACCCATGCAGTTGTGGGGAGAATGTGCAAACTCCACACAGACAGTTGAGGGTGGAATCGAACCCGGGTTCCTGGCACTTGAAGCGGCAATGCTAACCACTGAGCCTCCGTCCCACCCCCAATAGGCTGGGACTGATAGGCTGAGACCTTTTTCTCTACTGGAGCATAGGTTGGTGGGGGGGGGGGTCCTTATAAATGTTTGTAAACTCATGAAGGCATCGTTACGGTGAATAGCAAAGGTCTTTCCCCAATTTTTAAGGAGAAAGATGTAAAAGGGACCGGAGAAGTAACTTTTTCACACAGAGGGTGTTTCACATGTGAAATGAACTGCCAGAAAAAGTGATAGTGCAGTACAGTTACAACAATTAAGAGATGTTTAGATAGGTACGTGAATAGGAAAGGTTTAGCGGGATATGGGCCAAATGCAGGTAAGTGGGCAATTTGGGTGACTTTGTTGGTGTGGCCGAGTTAGAGCGAGGGGACTGTTTCCACACTGTATTGCTGTATGACTGTATTACTTTATGACTCTATCCACCCCTAATATGGTGACTAGTCCTGTGTGCAATACTCCAGATGCAACCGCACCAGTACACTGTATAACTGGTGTCTTGAAGACTAAATTCCTAGGATTGATTGCAAGGCTATTTCATCCGGCTGCCTGTCTTATCTGTGGGGCAGATTGCACCTCACCAAACTGCACCAAACCACTGCCGAGGCCTATCATGGCAAAGCTTTAGAATCATGTCCGTCCGTCTGTCCACCTTTCCCACAAGAACATGAGCTTCAGTGTGACTTCTAGCTCTTATTCCGGCCACAATGTGCTTCCACGTAGAGTCATGCAGGCTAGTTTTAACTTAACTCAATGGCTTACAGAGGGAAGGGAAAGCAGTAAGTGCAAGTCCCACGGTGTACCCAGAGAGGTCTCCCTTCTGATTCTCAGGCCTCTGGGTTTTTCCTTTTCTTTCATATGATCTTACCAATTGGTGATGGGAGATTTCCTGTAGTGGTGTCGCCAAATTTGTTCTGCTGATGCTGTTTTGCCCCTGATGGGACTGCCTAGGAGATCACTGCTGCCAATGAGAGGGGGTTTGGAATTTGTTCACCTCCCCAACACTGGATTTTGAAGTCATTGGCAAATCTTCAGGTCAGAGGCTGCCAGCTGCTCTAAAATGTCTACATTTCTAACTTACCTTACATTTCCTGCTCCTCATTCAGCAACAATTCAGCACAGAAATGGGCAAGTTGGGGTTGGGTTTGGTACTTTAAAATTTGAGCAAATCGTTCCAATTGTGGATGCTAACAGCCAGCCTACAGGAATGTGAAATCTCTAAACGAACAGCAAAAGGCTTGATCGATTGCAACTGCAAACAGAGGATGGAGAGAGAGGACATCAATCTTGCAGCCCTACAGACCCAGGCTCTAGTTCCACGTGATCTCCTTATTACTTAGCTCTTTTTACACATGCTCAATGGAAATGAATGCTGCAACAGACCACTGCAATACCATAAAGAGAAAACAATTGGGCTTTGCTCTATACTCTACTGCACCCGTTTCAAGTGGCAACTTTGCACCTGGGATAATCATTTAGGTCAAATCTTGCTACCCCTGAGTTTTAGCAATTGTCATATTAACCATTCACTGTTCAGTTTCAGCTTTGTCTCACGCTGTGAAGGCTTCAGAAATGTGTGGTCTATGTAAAAAAAAAATTCTAGCTATAGTTCACGGGCTGTTTATTGGGTGCATTTGTATGTCCTCATGAAAGTTATTACCCTTTCCCCAGCAAGCAGAATCTCACAGGCTAACAGAGTGAGTGTAATTACCTGGAAGATATTGGTTATTTGCCCTGAGTACCATTCACCCATTATCCATCAACCCTGCTTTCACTGCCTTACAATAATCTCCGTTCTAGCATGAACATGATTTCAAAATTCTGAGCCTTGTTTTCAAATCCCACCAAGGTCTTGCCCTCCCCCTGTTACCTTATGTCTCATATTAGATATGTGATATACCTTTGAGGGAAATGCTTATGATGGCAACGCCATATCATGGAGTGTGACCAAATGGAATAAAGGTCTCAGACCCATCTTACTGAGCTCTGTCCTCTTGCAGCATGATATGGGATACCTGGGATGTTGACCGTGGGGATTCAGTGATGGCCATGCTAGTGAGTGTCAAGCAATGATGGCTAGCTTCTCTCTTGTTACAAGTAGTCACTGCCCAGTATCTGCATGAAGTGAATGTTCCTTCCACTTTGTTCAATCGTAGATGTTCAGGTCTTGCTGCACAGAGAGTGGCTTGCATATCTGGTGCAGAGTAGGAAATGACACTGCAGAAATCTACAAGTGCTGACATGAATCTTGATGGTGTCAAATTAGTTTTGGCACAGAGGCAGCTGAGATTAAAGAGGCTTTGAGCCCGATGGAGTGAATGCTGATGGCAGAAAATAGTTGTGATGTGGAGGTGTTGGCGTTGGACTGGGGTGGACAAAGTCAGAAATCACATGACAGCAGTTTATAGCCCAATAGGTTTATTTGAAAACACATGCCTTCAGAGCCAAAGTCCTTCTACAGGTGTTACTAACATGTTGCGAACACCTGAAGAAGGACCAAGGCTCCAAAAGCTTGTGTTTTCAAATAAACCTGTTGGACTATAAACTGCTGTCATGTGATTTCAGAAAATAGTTGATTTTTAAGATGAACAATCATTTTCATTCAGATTGTAAAGGGGATGGGGACTATAGCCCAGAGATAATGGGAACTGCAGATGCTGGAGATTCCAAGATAATAAAATGTGGGGCTGGATGAACACAGCAGGCCAAGCAGCATCTCAGGAGCACAAAAGCTGATGTTTCGGGCCTAGACCCTTCATCAGAGAGGGGGATGGGGGGAGGGAACTGGAATAAATAGGGAGAGAGGGGGAGGCGGACCGAAGATGGAGAGTAAAGAAGATAGGTGGAGAAGGTGTGGGTGGAGAGGTAGGGAGGGGATAGGTCAGTCCAGGGAAGACGGACAGGTCAAGGAGGTGGGATGAGGTTAGTAGGTAGCTGGGGGTGCGGCTTGGGGTGGGAGGAAGGGATGGGTGAGAGGAAGAACCGGTTAGGGAGGCAGAGACAGGTTGGACTGGTTTTGGGATGCAGTGGGTGGGGGGGAAGAGCTGGGCTGGTTGTGTGGTGCAGTGGGGGGAGGGGATGAACTGGGCTGGTTTAGGGATGCAGTGGGGGAAGGGGAGATTTTGAAACTGGTGAAGTCCACATTGATACCATATGGCTGCAGGGTTCCCAGGCGGAATATGAGTTGCTGTTCCTGCAACCTTCGGGTGGCATCATTGTGGCAGTGCAGGAGGCCCATGATGGACATGTCATCAAGAGAATGGGAGGGGGAGTGGAAATGGTTTGCGACTGGGAGGTGCAGTTGTTTGTTGCGAACTGAGCGGAGGTGCCTGGGAACCCTGCAGCCATATGGTATCAATGTGGACTTCACCAGTTTCAAAATCTCCCCTTCCCCCACTGCATCCCTAAACCAGCCCAGTTCATCCCCTCCCCCCACTGCACCACACAACCAGCCCAGCTCTTCCCCCCCACCCACTGCATCCCAAAACCAGTCCAACCTGTCTCTGCCTCCCTAACCGGTTCTTCCTCTCACCCATCCCTTCCTCCCACCCCAAGCCGCACCCCCAGCTACCTACTAACCTCATCCCACCTCCTTGACCTGTCCGTCTTCCCTGGACTGACCTATCCCCTCCCTACCTCCCCACCCACACCTTCTCCACCTATCTTCTTTACTCTCCATCTTCGGTCCGCCTCCCCCTCTCTCCCTATTTATTCCAGTTCCCTCCCCCCATCCCCCTCTCTGATGAAGGGTCTAGGCCCGAAACGTCAGCTTTTGTGCTCCTGAGATGCTGCTTGGCCTGCTGTGTTCATCCAGCCCCACATTTTATTATCCGGGGACTATAGCCCAGCCTTGTTTAACCCAGGTCAGGAATATTAAAGGATATGAGGATTGTGCAAGAAAATGACTTTGCTGGAAGTTCAGCGTTGATCCAGTTGGATGGTGGAGCAGACGTAAGGAGCAGAATGACAATACTCATGTTTCTGTTCCATTTATTCCAATATATCATAGCAACTGTGTCATCATCATAATCCTGTCTATCATGATGCAGAAATGTACTACAGTACATCCGAATTGCTTGGCTTGAGTCAGATGCCATGTTATTAGAGAGTCTGTATGTTGGTATCAGGAACTGTAATAAAATGTAATTGAATTCTTCAGTATAATATGACCTATGTCTCATATTAATACTGTTGGAGCTGATGTAAATATCACAATGTGATAGTTTCAGATCTTCAGTATATCTCAATGCTTCACTGTGTTCATAATTTTCTCCACCGCCCACATGTTGTTGGATATCTGTGCTACTCCAATTCTGGCCATTTGTGGCTTTTTAAATTTTGGTGGCTGGATTCTCAGGAGCCAAAGACCTAGTATTCCCAATCCAAAGTATTTAAACCTGCTGTCCTACCTCCTTCAAGATGCTCCACAATTCTTTCACCAAGCTTTTTACCACTTGGAATTCCGCATTAAGTGGATCTGTGACACATTTTGTTTGAAAACAGCCTATGGAGCACCTTGGAAGACTTTACCTAGTCAAGGCTGCAATGTAGGTTGTTACTTCGTACATATGACCCACTGTACTGTTAAGATAGAAGGCCTTAGACGTCTCACGTCTGCTCTGAATTAGACCATCCATGTTAAGAAAGCAATTGGGATCATATTAGTTTCTTCCGATAATGACACCGACCAGGATTTTTTAACTCTCCTAGTGTGATGGATCATGTGATATTGATAGTATGAATCCAAAGTTTCGGTGAGGAACTGCAGTTTGTGGTACTCATATGAATTCCATAAACAACTTGTGTAACATCCCTGGAATATTAACTCACTCCACAAATACTGCCTAACCTGCTGACAATTTCCAATGTTTTTGATTCCCTTTCTGACTTTGAGCACTTCTGACTTTGAAGGATGGAGTAAACTGAATAAGCTAACAATATTGAAATCGATGAAAATTAAAAGCAGTCAAATAGGTGGCTGAATCGATATGGCTCAATTTTATATTGTCGCTCAACAGCAAAATTATCCTTTCACGGCCAATCCTTTGGCACAGATTTTTCCGGACTCCAGACAACAGACAGACAGAAAACCAACACTCACTTACAATCTCTGTTTCAAGAATTGATTTGTCTCAAGAGGGCAGTCCCTGAGATAATTGTGTTTAAAGCTCTTTCTTCTCACCTGTAAAACAGTGCAGTTTTCTATTTTTCTGACACAAAAGCCCTTTTGAAGATTGCCATTAGTGTGGACATTTTCTGCACAGCCTAATTGACGTCAAGCTTCTAAGCTTAGGAAAAGGGTCAGTGTGATTATATTTAGCATTAAAGTGACAGCTGTAACTATCCTCAGTAAGAAGCTGTTTCTTTGTCACTCATGGTTTCTAACATTTCAAAATCACAGCAAAGCCAATTAATGGCACTGGGACAGAGGGGTCATTCATGTCAGTCAAATGAAAGAATCTTAACTGGCAGCGAAGTCCAAACTATCTGGGAAATGTTATGGGTTGCCTTAAATGGAATCACAGAACAGCTACAGTGTAGGAGGACATTCAGCGCATTGTGTCTAAATTTATTCCCTGAGCATGTTAGGAACAGGAGTAGGCCATTCAGCCCCTCAATCTGCTCAGGCATTCAATAAGAACATGGTTGATCTGCTTTGGTCTAACTGCCTTGGGTCTATATCCCTTGATACCCTTGTTTAATTAAAATAAAAGTCTATCTCAGTTTTAAATTTAATAATCGTTTTAACATTCGCTGCCATTTTGTGGAAAAGAGTTCCAAGTCTCCACTACTCGTTGCAGATCGAAGTATTTTATAACATCTCTCGTGAATGGCCAGGCCCTAATTCTCAGTTCATGCTCCCCAGTTGTGGCACCTTCAACCTGTAGAAATAGTTTATCTTTATTAATCTTGTTGTTCCCTGTTAATATCCTGAAGGCCTTGATTAGATCAACACTTAACCTTCTAAATTCCAGAGAATAAAGGCCTAATGTGTCTAATCCCTTAATTTCAGGGATCACTCTTGTAAACCTTTGTTGAACTCCCTCCAGGGCCAAAACATTCTTCCTAAAGTATGGTACACAGATGTGCTCACTGTACTCTATGTATGGTCTAACAAGGGTTTTATATAATAGCAGCGTAATGTCTACATCTCTATATTGCAACCATTCATATAAGAAGGCCAGCAGTCCATTAGACTTCTTGACTATTTTTGCATCTGTTCTTAGCAGTTTAAAGACCTATACACCTGTATTTAACATTGTTCCTTCTGGAAAAAATACCCTGATCTATCCTTTGTCAGGCTGAAATGGATTACATCATCCTTTATGTTAAAATCCATCTGCAACAATCGATCAATAAACTGTTGCAATTTTATACTGTGATCAACACTGTCTACAATGCTACCCAATTTTGTGCCTTCAGTAAATTTGTACATTTGACTTTTTATGCCATTATCAAAGCTGTTAATGAATATTATGAACAATTGAGGTCCCAACACAGACCCCTGCAGGACACCATGAGTCACTTATTGCCAGTTTAAGGACTTACCCATTATTCCAATTCACTGTTCCTTGCCACTCAACCAATTTCCTATTCATGTCAATAATTTGCCCTAAGTTTCTCAGCTGACAGTCCCTTGTGAGACTTTATCAAAAGCCTTTTGACAGTCCACATAAACAACATCCATTGATTCATCTCTGTCCATCACTTTTGTCACTTCTTCAAAAAGCTCCATGAGGTTTGTCAAGCATGACCTACCTTTCATGAATCTAAGCTGATTCAATCTGATTAACTGAAAGTGTTTTGAGGTGATCAGTTACCCTATCCTTGATTATAGACTCAACAATTTCTCCACCACAGATATTAGGCTGACTGGTCTGTAATTCCCTGGTTTCCCTCGGTCACCCTTTTTAAAGAGCAGTATTACAACAGCAAATTTCCAAACCAGAGATACAACTTCTGAATCCAAGGAACTCTGAAAGATTATAGCAAGGATGTTGGCAATATGTTCTCGTGCACCTTGAAGGTTTCCTTTCTTAAATCTTTTTAGCCACTCTTGTAAGCTGTTTTGTGCTTCTTTATTGGTTTTTGTATTTGTCCTATTCTGTGGGATCTGTACAGTCTTTGCATTTTTTAAGCTCTATCTCTTAATTGCATGCTATCCCCTGCCTCCTTAGATGTCCACAGTTTTTTGTTATGATTAAGCTTTCCCATCTCATCGGTATAAATTGTTTCCGAATTGTATGAAATGTTCCTATGAGCAAATTCCATTGTTCCTTGGTTGTTTTACCTATCAGCAAGAGCTTCTTGTTTTACAGTGGACAAGTCTCTGCCTCATCCCATTAAAGCCTGATTTACTTAAATCCAACTTTCCTGCATCCAAACTTTGCTTATCTCTGACAAACAATGTAAAAAACTTGATAGTGTTATGATCATTATTTGACAAATGCTCATGAACAACTTGTTGCTAATTAAAGCAGGCACCTTGCTTACTCAGGGATGTTACCCAAGTTGTTTATGGAATTCGTATGAGTACCACAAGCTGCAGTTGCTCACTGAAGCTTTGGATTCATACTATCAATATCACATGATCTATCACACGAAGAGAGTTTAAAAATTCCTGGTTGGTATCATTATCGGAAGAAACTAATATGATCCCAATTGCTTTCTTAACATGGATGGTCTAATTCAGAGCAGACGTGAGATGTCTGAGGCCTTCTATCTTAACAGTACAGTGGGTCATATGTACGAAGTAACAACCTACATTGCAGCCTTGACTAGGTAAAGTCTTCCAAGGTACTCCACAGACTGTTTCAAACAAAATGTGTCACAGATCCACTTAATGCGGAATTCCAAGTGGTAAAAAGCTTGGTGAAAGAATTGTGGAGCATCTTGAAGGAGGTAGGACAGCAGGTTTAAATACTTTGGATTGGGAATACTAGGTCTTTGGCCCCTGAGAATCCAGCCACCAAAATTTAAAAAGCCACAAATGGCCAGAATTGGAGTAGCACAGATATCCAACAACATGTGGGCGGTGGAGAAAATTATGAACACAGTGAAGCATTGAGATATACTGAAGATCTGAAACTATCACATTGTGATATTTACATCAGCTCCAACAGTATTAATATGAGACATAGGTCATATTATACTGAAGAATTCAATTACATTTTATTACGGTTCCTGATACCAACATACATACTCTCTAATAATATGGCATCACTTGTCCTCTTGTCACACCTCAGACATATTGCCATTGGAAACTCTGGAAATTCACACCATTTTGGCAGATGTTTGTCTGTGTCTCTCAGTTTATATTAAGCTGAAAACCTCCCATTAATACTAATCCTTTGCTACGTAGTTGCCTAATTTCAATATTTATACAAGTGGGATCTGGGGTGAATCTGGCCAGATTGATGCAGAACTGGCTTGGTCATAGAAGACTATTCTCAATAGGAGTGAGAGAGACAGGGTAGTTGTCATGGGGGACTTCAACTTTCCAAATATTGACTGGGAACACGATAGTTTGAGTATGAGAGATGGGTCAGTTTTGTCCAGTGTGTGCAGGAGGGCTTCCTGACACAGTATGTAGATAGGCCAACAAGGGGCGAAGCCACATTAGATTTGGTACTGGGTAATGATCCTGGCCAGGTGTTAGATTTGGAAGTAGGTGAGCACTTTGGTGATAGCGATCACAATTCTGTTATGTTTACATAGCAGATGGACGTACATGGAATAGCGTAGGTGAGATGGGCTTGAGATCGGTATGACAGGTCAGCACAACATTGAGGGCCGAAGGCCCTGTACTGTGCTGTAATGTTCTATGTTCTAAGACAGAGAGTTACAATGGGAGGATATTTTTTGACTGAAGGTCTATGCCCAGTGGTGTTCCACAGGTGTCAGTGCTAGGGCTCCTGCTTTATGTAATATATGTAAATGATTTGGAGGAGAATGTAGGTGGTCTGTTTGGCAACTTTATGGATGACATCACTATTGGAGGAGCTGCAGATAGTGAAAGGATATAGCAAGATATAGACAGGCTGGAGGTTTGGCAGGGAAAGGGCAGATGGAATTGAATCCAGACAAATGTGACGTGATGCATTCTGAAAGAAAAGCTGCAGGAGGAAAGAATGCAGTAAATGGAAGAAGCCTTAGAAGCATAAACATACAGAGGGACCTAGGCGTCCAGGTCCACAGTGCCCTAAAAGCGACAACACAAGTGGACAAGGTTGTTAAGAAGGCAAATGGCATGCTTACCTTCATCATTTGGGGCACAGAGTATAAAAACTGGCAACACACCAAGAAATTACTGGTAAATTTCAGCAGACTTGGCAACATCTGGGAAGAGAAATTAATGTTCTGAGGAAGGATCACTGGACTCAAAACATTCAATCTGATTTCTCTTCACAGACGCTGCCAGGCCTGCTGAGCTTTTCCAGCAACTTTTGTTTTTGTTTCTGATTTACAGCATCTGTAGTTCTTACAGGATTTATAAAAATAGGCAAATCATGTTCTATCTGCATCAAACTTTAACAAGGCCACATTTAAAATAATGTGTACAGTTCCAATTACCACATTACCAGAAGGATGTAGAGGTTTTGCAGAGGGCACAGAGAAGGTTTATCAGGATGTTGTCTCGTTCGGAGAGTATTACCGAGAGGGATAAATTAGATAAACTTGGTTTGTTTTCCCTTGAACGTTGGAGGTTGAGAGGTACAAAATCATGAGAGGCATGGATAGTTGGAGACTTTTTCCCAGGTTAGAAATGCCAATTAATGGGGGACATAGGTTTAAAGTAAAAGGGGGAAACTTTGAAGGAGATGTGAGAGGCAAGTCTTTTACATGGAGGATGCTAAGTCCCTGGCATGTACTGCCAGAAGAAGTGGCAGAAGCAGATACAATACCAACATTTAAGAGGCATTTTGAAAGATACAAGAATAGGCAGTGAATAGAGGGATACAGACAGTGCAAAGGGAAAAAAAGTTCTTTACATTAGAAAGGCATTGTGTGTCGCTGCAGGCTTCATGGGTTAGAAGGCCTGCTCTTCTGCTTTGCTGTTCTTTGTTCCTTGAATCAATTTGGTAAACCTTTGCTGTCCCCAATCTATAACGAGACCATCCTTTCTCAGACAAGGAAAACAGAACTGCACACAATAATCCAGGTGTCGACTCGCCAATGCCCTGTTTAATTGCAGCAAGACATCCATGTTCCATATTTAAATCCTCTCCCTATGAAGGCCAGCGTATCATTTGCCTTCTTTACTGCCTGATGCACCTGCAATGCCTACTTTTGCAGACTGGTGCATGAGGTCACCCAGGTCTCATTGTCTATTCCCCTTCTGTCAATTTGTATAGGGCCTTTCAGATTTGGTTGGTTCTTCTATAACACAGTAGTTGCAACATTGCGTTACAGAAAATTGTGCTATAGAGATAACATGGCCTGTGGGAAAAGTGGAGTTGGGGCAGACCACCAAAAAAACCCACTGAAAATTGCTCAAAAATGACTCAACAGCCTAAAACAACGGGTAGCACCATTTGAATAAATGTTTTATTCGTATCTAGTAATGAAATAAAAGTAAATTTAATAGTTTACCTTGAAGAAAATATCACATAACTTAATGGGGGTAGAGGTTGTACTGTACCTCATGACAAAGCCTTTGAAATGATCACAAAACGGAGAAGCAGTGACTCTTTTGGTGCTAATATTGTACAAAGCCCATGAAACGATCATGTGATGTCAACGCATACATACTCCTCCATGCATTGATGGAATCGCTTTGTAGCCAAACACAAGTTCATGTTGTAGAAATAGCATCCCCTTATTCATCAATCACATTATGGTCAATTTACATTTTTTTTATTAACAGAACTGATGACAGTTTCAGCCTTTTTTTTGCTACAAAGCTTATATAATCTCACTCTTATCCATATCACACTGCATCTGCCATGCATTACCCCATGCACGCTGTTCGTCCAAACCATACTAGAACATCTGCATCCTCCTCACAGCTCACCCTCCCATCCAGCTTTGTGCCATCTGCAAATTTGGAGCCATTACATTTATTGCCTTTGTCTAAATATAAATTATATTGTGAATGGCTGGGGTCCTAGCAGTGATCCCTACAGTACCCAACTACTGCCTGCCACTCAGAAAGATAACTGTTTATTACTTCTCTTTGTTCCCCATATGCCAACTATTTTTCAATCTGTTTCAGTACAAACTCCTAACCACATATGCTTCAATTTTGCATACTAACCTCTTACGTGGTGCCTTTTTGAAAGCTTCCTGAACATCCAAATGAGCCACGTACAATGTCTTCCCCTTATCTAGTCTACTGGCTATGACATGTTAATGGGTTAACATCCCATGAATTTTTATGCTCCTTAACTCCTCATACAGGGGTACATAAACACTGTCTCAACTTCCTGCCTGAGTAGTATTGGATGCAAAATATCTTAGGGGTGTGAAACATCTGTAAAAGCAAATGGCATTAAGCTCTGTAATCTTTACGGCTCTACCCACACTGCTGCCTACCCCTGTTTCTGCTGAGATGACCAGCTCAGTGACCTTTGATCAAGCCGGGCAGTTGTCATCACTTGAAATCACATCCTGTCACTATCATACACATTGTGACAATCTAAGCTGTATCCTGTTCTCAGATGTAGTAATCGTTTTATGTATCCACCCAATTCCAAGGGTATAAAAAAGAGGACTGCTCCCTGTTTGGGGACAATCACTAGTGATACTCTGCACTCTGTGCCAGGTTGCATACAGCGATTCTCCGCAATTTGTACTTGCTTCATAATAAAGGATTATATTTTTGTAACCAGGTCAGTGTCTTGCTCTTGCATCAAGTCCGTGAGGGTCTTTGAAAAACGAACCTAACAGCTACACCCTCAAAATATTCCAGTACGTTTGTGAAGCACAACTTCCCCATCATAAACTCACGCTGACTCTGTCTGACCTTGTCACAATCTTCCTCGGATTTTGCTGTTATGTTGTTTAGAATGGATTCTAGCATTTTTCCACTACCGATGTCAAGCTAATTGGTTTATAATTCACTATCTTTTCTCTCTGCCTCCCGTAAGTCATGTGGTTACATTAGCTACCCTTTAAACCGTAAGAACTGTTCCAGAATTTATTGAATTTTGCAAGATGATCACAAGCTTGCTGTCATTGAAGTTTCGAAGAGATATGGGTAATTTGCCTTGAAGTATTGAAGATCCAGAATGATCTTGACAAGGTATTGATGAAGTTTTCTGTGGTGGATGAGTCCAGAATGACAGGGGATTATTTCAAAATAAACAGTTTGCCTTTGGCGCCTGAGATAGAATCACAGGCTATTGGGAATAGATGGGAATGTGGAATTTGTATCAGAACCAGGTCAGCCATGAACATTTTGAATAATGGAGCAGGGTTGAAGGGCTGAGTGGCCGAGATCTGCCCTTAATTTGATGCATGCTGGCCTCACATTTTCAATCGCATTGTTATTACTGGACTGTACGGCTGAGAAGTCAGCCCACCCATTGCTCGTCAATTTGAAATCTTCCACTTACCAACGTCACCCAGTTTCTAACAGTGATTCAGCCATGTTATTTATAACATAATTATTAGATAATGGTCACTGACCAGAGAAAAATGGCTTAAGAGCATAATTTGTTCTCATTAAGAATGATGATGATTTGCTTTTCGTTTCCAAGATACAAGTAGCAGAATAGAAATTAATGTGTTTATCCTACAGTTCTGCAGTCTCTACAATGTAGCAACTCACTGTTTTGAGATGTTTAAGCTGGAAAGGAAGTATTTGGAAGGAAATTCTGTCAAAACATATGAGGTATTAAATGATATCAGGTAAATTTGTACTGCTGTCTCAAAGTAAGGAAGAAAAATAGAACAAAGAGGGAGAAAAGAGGAAAGCACTGGAGAAATTCAGCAGGTGAGGTGGAAAGAAACAATAGACGAACATAGAAAGAAGTGTCGGCCATTTGGCCCCTTGAGTCTGTTCTGCCACCAAATGAGATCATGGTTGATCTGTGGCCTAACTCCATCTATCTGCCTTTGGCCAGTGTCCCTAAATATCATTGCTTAAAACCTTATCTATCTCAGAATCAAAACCAACAAGTGATCCAACAACTGCTACCTGTGGAAGAAAGTTCCAAACCTCTACCAACCTGTGTGTGTAGAAGTGCTTCCTACATCTCTCCTGGCTGATTTGACCTTAATTCTCAGCCTACGCTCTCTAGTTCTGGAATGTCCAACCAATGAATACAATTTATCTGTATCTACCCTTTCTGTTTCTGTTAATATCCTGAAGGTTCTGATTAGATCACCCTTATCCTTCTAAACTCTTTGGAAAACAAGCCTAATTGGTATAGTCTCTCTTCATAACCCCAAGGCCCAGGGATCATTTTTGTGAACTGTTATACTCCTTTCAAATCCAATACCTTCTTTCTAAGATGTTGTGCCCACTCTGTTCACAATACTGCAAAGTGGGGCCTGAGTAGAGAACAAAGGGACCTGGGTTACAATAAAAGAAACCCAAACTAAAGGTAGAGTTGCGGAAGAACGTTCTCACAGAAACTGATCAGCAACTTCAGAGGTCACCAGGTTGAGTCCAGTGGAGGCAGAAATCTTCCATTTAGTTTTGATGCAGGTAAATGACGTTGTGAATAGGAGCAAGATCTATATCCAGATAGCAAAGCAAAGATGGGCCAAATGCCCAGACTCACCTCCACAGAGCTATAATCTTCATGGAATCATAAGCACATAACAAAGCCATTCCACCCAACATGTTATCCCTGGCTTGAGGTCAAGCTGTCTAATTAATTCCACTCTGATGTTATTTCCCTGTAGCCCTGAAAATATTTACCTTAAACATGTTATACGATTTCCTTTTGAAATCTGCATTCAGTCGGCAAATTCTAATTATAGCAACTAGTTGCATATTTATTATTTCACCTCCCATTGACACTGGTCCTTGTACCAATTTCCTCAGATCGCAGCCTTCAGTTCTATCAGGTTGCTGAAAGCACTCTGCACTCTATTTACAACACTTTATATGAACTGAACAGGACTGGATCTCCCCGTCAGCCTCTTGCTGTAGGTTGGACTGGCGAGACCTGTAACCATTGTAGTTTGGACCAATGAGAGGTAATCTAATTGAAAAATACAAAGTCCTGAGGGAACTTTACAGAGTTGATGCAGAAAGGCAGTTTCCCCTTTTGGGTGAGACTGGGATTATGGGACATTGTTTAAAAATAACAGGCTCTTTACTTAAGACAGAGCCGAGGAGATTTGTTTCTGTCTCACAGTGTCCTGAATCTGTGGAATTCTCTTCCCTAGAGATCAGTGAAGTTGAAGACATTGAATATTCTTAAGGCAGAGGAAGACATTTTCTACACTAATATGGGAAAAGTAGGGTATTGGGGATGGTGCGAATGTAAAGTTGATGTCACAATCATATCCATCATGATCATTACTGAATTGCAGAGCAGGCTTGATGAGCCAAATGACCTACTTCTCCTTCTACTTTGAAAGCACCCAACAATTTCATATTTCATCTTTATGACAGATGTGCCACAACCATGGAGAATGCAGTTAGAAATACATCTCCTCCAAAACTGAGGGTCTGCTCAGAAGAAACCAACAAGCTGTCAATCTGCGCATGAATGATAGCAGAACAATGTCACCACCACCCTCAAGAAAGCAGCTCGACAAGCAGCTTAACATAGCACAAGGTATTAATGAATCAGGAGCTTCTGGGTCAGCTCCCAGTCTGTGTTCAGGAAGTGGAGTATCTGGAGCACTGTGTGTTACAGAGGAAGGAGAGAAATGAGCTCACCTTTGAGGGAAAGTCATAACTTTCAGCAGGATGACAATGTCAAATTCAGGCCCCATTTGTTTACGCAGATAAATACAAGTAAAAGATCCTGTGGCATCATTTCAAAATTTAGTAGGGGAGTTTGCACGAATATCTCACCAAAATTTACCTCCTCAACCAACTTGTCAAAGATTCATCATCAGCTCATTTCTTTCATTGCTGCTCATGGAAGTTGGCCTTGTGAAAACTGGCTGTTGGGTATCCTACAGTATCAAAGCACTGGTCACACAGAACAAGCTAGAAGACTACGTTGGCTGACACAAGACTCTCTGAACAAGTGCCCTCCTCAGAGCTCTGCAACGGTGAGTGATCACCGGGAGGGCAGAAGAAATGCTACAGGGACATCCTGAAAGTATCCCTAAACCAATACATCATCCCTTTCGACATGAGGATCATTTGCCCTAGAGGGCACAACCTGGAGAAGAAGGATATGTTGAGAACCCAACCACTTCGAGAGTTGCTGAGTGGAGCACATGGAGGCCAAGCATAAACAACAGAAAGAACGTACATAGAATGTCCTGCCCAGCCAGCTCCTCCAAACCAACCCGCCCGGTCTCTGGGACTGAACAAGAAGAGGAAGAGCAGTAATTACAATTTTCAAGCACCTCCCAGGCAGTAAAGCCCTTTGGCATATCCTGAGGTCAATGTGTAGATCAAATTCCTTTACTTCTTCTGGAATAATTGCGAATGGGTTGACTCACAAAAAATCTGTGGTCAAATAAGTTGATGATGCCATATGGAAAAACTCCCCATTATTGGTACCTGTTTTAATCAACAGTTCAGACTTGCTTTGACTTAGCTCTGGGGCTGGTGGGATTTAACCCTAGGTCCTTCTGGCCTAAAGAAGAGGAATTCTGTTACTTTTCTACAAGACTCCCATCATTTATGATGTAATTACTCAGATAGAGCCACCTCACTACAGTGATGGAAATGAAAATAGGTGATTTGGAACACAATCCTTACTGTTGAGTTGCCACTGAAAACCAACCCCAGCAAGCCTTGGCTCTGTCTGGCTGTTGATGCTAATGATCCTTTGGTTTTATAGAAAAAGGCAGAGAATTCTCCATCTCAACACTAAATAAAAGAACAATACAGTCTTGGAAACCTTATACCATGAGGATAGCATGATAGCACAATGGTAAGCGCAACAGTCCCACAGTGCCAAGACCCAGGTTTGATTCCAGCCTTGGGCTGTGTGGAATTTTCATGTACTTTCTGTGTCTGTGAGAATTTTGCCTAGGTGCTCCGGGTTTTCTTCCACAGTCCAAAGATGTGCTGCTTAGATGGATTGTTCATGCTAAATTGCCCTATAGGGTCCAGGATTGAACACGTCAAGTGGAATAGCCAAGGGAAATGAGTGTTCTTCAGAGGGTTAGTGTTGACTTGATTGGCTGAATGGCCTCCATGTGCTCTGTGGGAATTCTATAATTTAAGGAAGGATGTTAAAGCCCAGGAGTGTGTTCAAAGGGAATTCACTAAAATGTCACCAGGAATGAGGGATTTTAGATACCAGGAAAGATTAGAGAAATTGAGCTTATTCTCCTTGAAGCAGGGACAATTAAGAGATGACCTTATTGCAGTGTTCAAAATTATGAACTATTTTATCAAGTTAAAGAAAGATGTTCCGTTTCCACAGTGTGTGTCAGTAACTAGGGGTCACAATTTCGAGATTGTCAGCAAGAGAGCTAAGAGCGGGATAAGGAGAAACTTCTTTACTCTGAGAGTTGTTAAGATTTGGATTCATTACGTGGGAGAGTGATGGAGACGGATTCCAAAAGAGGTTATAAACGAGATGAATTTAGAGGGATGGAGAATGGGACTAGCTGGGTAGCTATTCTGGGAGCTAGCACAGAAGCAATTGGTGGAATGGCCTCCTGCTGTGCTGTAAAATTCTATGATTCTGATATTCCATGGTGGCCAAAAAGAAAACGGATTTATGTGATTCTGATCTTTGTCCTGCTCATGAGCACTTTGCAAGTACCCAAAATAGCTGCTACAATAATACCAGGCTAGGGGGAAAACACTAGGGGAGTGAGACTGATGGGATAATGCTTCCAAATAATCAGTACCGGCGTGGTAGACTGAATGGCCAACTCCCTTCTCTTATGATTCTGAGGATCCAGGGTATATTGGTCTGATGTTTCAGAGGGGTTTTATAAGATAATAAATAAGCATAACTTCTTGTACACCGCTCATACACAAGGTTGCATTGCTCAAAATGAAAAACGTATTTGAACACCACTTGAACATAAATCATTTATGAAGAAATACATATACACACCGATACATACATACGCACATATTCAGCACACAGACATACAAGAAAGATAGATATTATATTGGGAAGTCCAGAGCACGGTTCCTGAACTGTTGCATAATTCAATTATACTGAGGCAGACCAGATGTAACAAGCACTTTAGTCAAATAATTGATGCCTTGCTAGCCTTGCCTTTGCAATAAGTGCAGATTCCAGGCAAAGTTTCTCATACAAATTCTATATGGTCAGTCAAGATGTCAGTCAGCAGTCATTTTCCCTTCATTAAATGAAATGATTTAGCCTTTTTGAATGTCACTAGGAAATCACTGGCATCAGGGAAAAGCAATTTGATAAAATTCATTCTGCTAGATTAGGTGAGAGAGTGTAAAGCCCAAGTGAAAACACAGTTGGGGCCCATGGCTGAAATTGTGGCTAAGTGATATTGTTTCCAACCAGTTTGTGCTTTCATTAAAGGCAAAGTATAAGGAATTTGAGCAAGAAGCGTATCCAATGCTATCATCAAAAGCCAATTTTTAAGCATTATAGAAGCAATAACTCTTCTTCAATTCTCTGCCTGAAGACAGTTTCGATACACAGTGCCATAGCCGCCAGCATGGGTAGGACAAGGGGGCAGGTCCAAAACCTACCTGGAGCAGGTTTTGAAATCTTTAAGTTTGATGAGCAGATTATATGAAAATGGTTGGTTTATTCTATTCTATCTTCATTTCTTACATAATGCCATTAAAGCTTAATCTATTACGCTGTGTGTTGGATTACAAAGTAAGGCCAACTTAATAAAAACAAATTAATTCAGGTTTCAATCTGAGATCTTACTTTCCTTTAACAACACCATCTGGCATCAGAACACAATATTTAAATATTCATTTCCATTGCTGTGGTGTCCAGGGCTATGGATCTGGAGTTGGGAAAAAAGGGATTAATGTTGCTTGGACTTTGCAGACACTGTGGAACCAAGGCCAGGTGGATCTTATTGACTATGAGATCCTCTCTTGAGGTTGTTAACCTGAGCCAATCAGGGAGCCTTGGCTGACAGGTATAAACAGGAGATTCAGAGAATCTCCTCAGCCTAGGGACTGTCTCTGAGCTGGCTGGACAGAGCCCATGTGCAGTGCACATATAAATAAAGGGTGTTACAGAGATAGTCGGAACTGCCGAAGCTGGATAATCTGAGGTAATATGGTATGAGGCTGGATGAACACAATGGGCCAAGCAGCATCAGAGAAGTATGAAATTTTGATGTTTCAAGTTGGGGCCCTTCTTCAGGAATGGGGGAGGGGAAGGGGATTTTGAAATAAATAGGGAGATGGGGAAGGTGGACAGAAGATGGAGAAAGGGGAAGATAGAGTGAGAGGAGACAGAAAGGTCAAAGAGGCTGGGTTAGAGCCAGTGAAGGTGAATGTAGGTGGGGTGTTGGGGGGGGGGGGGGGGGAATAGGTCAGTCCAAGGAGGATGGACAGGTTGGGGGTGTGTGGGATGAGGTTAGTGGGTAGAGAATGGGGTGGGGCTTAAGGTGGGAGGAATGGTTAGGGAGGTGGGGACTAGCTGGGCTGGTTTTGGCATGTGGTTGGGGGAGGGGAGATTTTGAAGCTTGTGAAGTCCATATTGATACCCTTGAGCTGCAGGGTTCCAAAGTGAAATATGAGATGTTGTTCCTGTGTCTTTTGGGTGGCATCACTGTGGTAATGCAGGAGGCCCAGGATGGGCATGTTGTCTGAGGAATGGGGGGGGGGGGGTGGTGGTGTGGTGGGGGTGGTGGGATGTGGCGGAGGGTAGGGATTGAAATGGTTCGTGACTGGGAGGTATAGTTGTCTGTTGCGAACAGAGTAGGTGTTCAGCAAAGTGCTCCCCAAGCCTCCATTTGGTTTCTCTGCTGTAGAGGAGGCCACAGTGGGAACAGTGGATACAGTATACCACATTGACAGATGTGCAAGTGAACATCTGTTTGATGTGAAAAGTCTTCCCAGGGCCTGGGATCAGTAAATAAAGGGTGATTTGGTGATGGGATACTGGCATCTGTGCAGCTATTTCACTGGCCAAATTCGAAAGCCCTTTGTTGCTGGCATCAGCACTAGTCTTTCAGGCAACAGAGCCAACAAGAGGAGTTTATGTTGCAGTAATAAGATAGACCTTTACATACACATTTTAGTCTTTCTTATTTATAATATTAATTCCAGATTATGATCCAACAAGCTCGTTTGAAATCATAAGCTTTCATAGCACTACCCCTTCATCAGGTGAAGTAGAAATGATGTACATGGGCACAGAATTTATGGGTGGAGGCAGCAATTGGCAGGGAGATCAAAAGACCGTGCAAATGATGTTAGTGGAGTGTTGACAAGCTGAATAATAGGTCCCTGCAGGTGATCAAGAGTGTCAACAGTGTGAGTAATGTGTCAACAGCTAAATAACAAGAGAAGGGAAAACTTATAATCCAATTGAATGTTCTGATTTCTCTACTTTAATTAATCTGTACAGTTTTGGCTTACTTAACACAGTCTGCTCTGCTATAATGAGATAGTTCCGTTCTCATGCTATCTCCCATTAGAAGAAAAATAGCACAAAATCCATGGGATGGGGATGGAATCACATTACAGCCAGTACAAGGAGGGAAAGCTTGTCTTCTACAAATAGTGTTCTATAATTCTTCAATTGCATTAAAAGCAATTCGTGTTGAAGCAACACAAGTTATGTCAGAACTGACTGTACTTTGGTAAGACCCTTGGCATGTGACTCTTCATCCTATCATGTTATTCCAGTCATTTGTCTTGTCTCCAGCGCCACCTTATTTTTATTTTTTTGTTATTACTTCTCTGACTCATTTAATCGGATTATCGGTCTTCCCTTCACTTGTTATTCAGCTGTTGACACTTTAATCACACCATCAGACACTCTTGGTCACCTGCACCATCGAAATTCCACTCGCACCATTTGTATGAGTTTTTGATCTCTCTGTCCATAAACTCTGTGCCTGTGCGCTTCTCGCTCTCTTCACCTGACAAAGAAGCAGCTCTCCAAAAGCTTGTGGTTTCAAATAAACCTGTTCCTATAACTTGGTGTCGTGTGACTTTTGACCTTGTCCACTCCAGTCCAACACTGATACCTCCACATCATAATATTAAGTCACTAGATGAGGGTGTGACTGGCTAGGCCAGCATTTATTGCACATTTATAACTGCCCCCCAAGACACTCCTGGTCATCTGCCTGGAGCTATGCATCATAATAATAGAGGCTTCAAGTTTCTTTTCATCATGTGGTTGACAAGGAATCTCTCCTGCTGTTGTCTCTATTGGAAGCATTTCTAGGTTGATACTCAATCTGTTTGGTCTTGTTATGTACACAGCTTTCTTGGCCATCAAGCCCTGGAGTGTGTCTTGAATTCAGAGCTGCTGCATCAAGCATTGCAACCTCCCTTAATGCTATAAATATTTACGGCAAATAATGTAAAACTAACTCAAGAGACCTTGTACAGTCATCATTCTCTTAAATCTATGCATTCACATCTGTTCTGAGATCCTGTTTGACTATATGAGACAATTGCTGTGATTGAAACTGTTGGGTTTACATACATATTAATATTATTCATTGTATGCTTATGTTTCTACATTTTGGGAAACACCCATATCTTAGGGATTTAGTTTCACATTTTTTTAAAAAGACTGAGTGGAGGAATTCTGTGAAGTTCATGAAATAAAATGTCCGTGTAGGCCCATGAGCCTGAGAAGGGAAAGGAATATACGAAATTGGGTTATCTTCAAAGTAAGGAATTAGTGTTAGTTCCAGACCAGGAGTGTTGGGATAATTCCCTGAAAAGATTACTTAAAACTGAATACATTTAAACTCAGGTGTATGATAGTTCCAGGAAGAAGTTATCTGTACTTCCACTCTATAAGCTGTAGTTTCAAATGCCTCTAACCCACTGAGGTGTTCGATACAGGAACTCTGGTATGAGTATTGTTTTGAATGATGATCTGGGTACTAGGGATATGTTTTGAGTACAATTGGCAAGTTGTTTTATTTATTACAAATTTATAATGGAATATTTTTAGGATTAATGGTATTATGCGATTAATGCATGGTGAAAACTCTTTAAATTTGTATTATAAGTAGGTGGTTTGTTTTCTTTTACACTTTATATTCAATTTTTGTTAATAAATCACTGTAATTGTTAAAGGGAAATCTTGTGTATTGTGGTTTATTGTTCAGCCAGAGACCACTCTGTTAAAACTAAACATATCAAAGTTCTTGAGATAATGGGAACTGCAGATGCTGGAGAATTCCAAGATAATAAAATGTGAGGCTGGATGAACACAGCAGGCCAAGCAGCATCTCAGGAGCACAAAAGCTGACGTTTCGGGCCTAGACCCTTCATCAGAGAGGGGGATGGGGAGAGGGAACTGGAATAAATAGGGAGAGAGGGGGAGGCGGACCGAAGATGGAGAGGAAAGAAGATAGGTGGAGAGAGTATAGGTGGGGAGGTAGGGAGGGGATAGGTCAGTCCAGGGAAGACGGACAGGTCAAGGAGGTGGGATGAGGTAAGTAGGTAGATGGGGGTGCGGCTTGGGGTGGGTGGAAGGGATGGGTGAGAGGAAGAACCGGTTAGGGAGGCAGAGACAGGTTGGACTGGTTTTGGGATGCAGTGGGTGGGGGGAAGAGCTGGGCTGGTTGTGTGGTGCAGTGGGGGGAGGGGACGAACTGGGCGGGTTTAGGGATGCAGTAGGGGAAGGGGAGATTTTGAAACTGGTGAAGTCCACATTGATACCATATGGCTGCAGGGTTCCCAGGCGGAATATGAGTTGCTGTTCCTGCAACCTTCGGGTGGCATCATTGTGGCACTGCAGGAGGCCCATGATGGACATGTCATCTAGAGAATGGGAGGGGGAGTGGAAATGGTTTGCGACTGGGAGGTGCAGTTGTTTGTTGCGAACTGAGCGGAGGTGTTCTTCAAAGCGGTCCCCAAGCCTCCGCTTGGTTTCCCCAATGTAGAGGAAGCTGCACTGGGTACAGTGGATGCAGTATACCACATCGGCAGATGTGCAGGTGAACCTCTGCTTAATGTGGTAACAACTTCTCTTTTGACTCCTCCCACTTCCTACAGACTAAGGGGGTGGCCATGGGCACCCGCATGGGCCCCAGCTATGCCTGCCTCTTTGTAGGTTACGTGGAACAGTCCCTCTTCTGCACCTACACAGGCCCAAAACCCCACCTCTTCCTCCGGTACATTGATGACTGTGTCGGCGCCGCCTCTTGCTCCCCAGAGGAGCTCGAACAGTTCATCCACTTCAACACCTTCCACCCCAACCTTCAGTTCACCTGGGCCATCTCCAGCACATCCCTCACCTTCCTGGACCTCTCAGTCTCCATCTCAGGCAACCAGCTTGTAACTGATGTCCATTTCAAGCCCACCAACTCCCACAGCTACCTAGAATACACCTCCTCCCACCCACCCTCCTGCAAAAATTCCATCCCCTATTCCCAATTCCTCCGCCTCCGCCGCATCTGCTCCCACGATGAGACATTCCACTCCCGCACATCCCAGATGTCCAAGTTCTTTAAGGACCGCAACTTTCCCCCCACAGTGATCGAGAACGCCCTTGAACCCGTCTCCCGTATTTCCCGCAACACATCCCTCACACCCCGCTCCCGCCACAACCGCCCAAAGAGGATCCCCCTCGTTCTCACACACCACCCTACCAACCTCCGGATACAACGCATCATCCTCCGACACTTCCGCCATTTACAATCCGACCCCACCACCCAAGACATTTTTCCATCCCCACCCCTGTCTGCTTTCCGGAGAGACCACTCTCTCCGTGACTCCCTTGTTCGCTCCACACTGCCCTCCAACCCCACCACACCCGGCACCTTCCCCTGCAACCGCAGGAAATGCTACACTTGTTCCCACACCTCCTCCCTCACCCCTATCCCAGGTCCCAAGATGACATTCTACATTAAGCAGAGGTTCACCTGCACATCTGCCAATGTGGTATACTGCATCCACTGTACCCGGTGCGGCTTCCTCTACATTGGGGAAACCAAGCAGAGGCTTGGGGACCGCTTTGCAGAACACCTCTGCTCAGTTCGCAACAAACAACTGCACCTCCCAGTCGCAAACCATTTCCACTCCCCCTCCCATTCTCTTGATGACATGTCCATCATGGGCCTCCTGCAGTGCCACAATGATGCCACCCGAAGGTTGCAGGAACAGCAACTCATATTCCGCCTGGGAACCCTGCAGCCATATGGTATCAATGTGGATTTCACCAGTTTCAAAATCTCCCCTTCCCCTACTGCATCCCTAAACCAACCCAGTTTATCCCCTCCCCCCCCCACTGCACCACACAACCAGCCCAGCTCTTCCCCCCCCCACCCACTTCATCCCAAAACCAGTCCAACCTGTCTCTGCCTCCCTAACCGGTTCTTCCTCTCACCCATCCCTTCCTCCCACCCCAAGCCGCACCCCCATCTACCTACTTACCTCATCCCACCTCCTTGACCTGTCCGTCTTCCCTGGACTGACCTATCCCCTCCCCTACCTCCCCACCTATCTTCTTTTCTCTCCATCTTCGGTCCGCCTCCCCCTCTCTCCCTATTTATTCCAGTTCCCTCTCCCCATCCCCCTCTCTGATGAAGGGTCTAGGCCTGAAATGTCAGCTTTTGTGCTCCTGAGATGCTGCTTGGCCTGCTGTGTTCATCCAGCCTCACATTTTATTATATCAAAGTTCTTGTCTGGAATCTGAATTATCCAGTAATAACATCAGCTGGCATCATAACACTGTCTGACATTTGTTCGCCATTCAGTCCAAGAAAACAATTGCCAAAAAATTAATTGGCTATGAAAGTTTAATGTCTGTGACCACATTACTATATCATTGTTCCACAGCAGTTTGACACATCGGCTCCAGTCGCTTATTCCCCACATCGATTCAGAAATAACTCAAGATTATTACATCAATCTGATCCACTAATTTTGCTGTTAAACTGGATCTTGCTGCCTAACATCACAAGAGGCACTGTCTAGATTCACTGGATTCATTGACTCAAACATTTACAGCATGGAAGGAGGTCGTTTGGCCCAATGTGTCTGCGAAGTCCAAGCAACACTAATCCCATTTTCCAGCTCTAGGTCCATAGCCCTGAACTCCATGGCAATGGAAATTAATACTTAAATATTCTGTTATGATTTGAGCTGATGTTATAATTAGGCAAGCCAGATCTCAGATTGAAATCTGAATTAATTTTGCTTTATTAAGGTGATCTTTCACTGTGATACAACACACAATGTTGTCGATTAAGCTTTAATAAGAAATTAAGATAAAATAGAATAAACCAAACCATTTCATATAATCTGCTGATCAAACTTAAAGATTTCAAGACATACAGTAAAATAGAATGTTGTTAATCTCAGCAACACTCCCATATCACATCTGTCGGTCTCAACTTCATTGTGACTTCATTGTGACTTGATTTCCCAGCTTGGAGATTCTGATTGTCTCTTCCTTGAGTCTTCATTCAATTGAACAAAGACGTTTTCAGCTTCAAACTACAACTTCAGGATTTTCAACAACTACTTCTGGTCTGGAATTTTAAACTAAACTCCTTATACCAGGGTAACTTATCCTTAACATTTCTGAACTATCTCCCTTTCACACATGTTTTATACATCCAGCTTTAGCTGAGGGCTCTGCAAAAACTACAGCTGAAGAGCCTTTCCAAGATATCACTGTTCCCCCTACATCTAAAATAAACATAACTTCCAGAACTTTGTAAACAGAAAACATAATGCACAACTGTCCATTCACTCATAAAAAAACTCTCCCAATGGAAATAAAAAACCATTAACATCTAAGAATTATCTCTGTCACACTGATTTTTAAAATAAATCACCATGGCTACATAAGTACCTACATCTTAATCATTAAACACCTTCAGATACACAAACTAGAATCCATATGCCACTAGCCGAAATCAAAACTCTGAAACAAACGATCTCAAAATATATCTAAAACACACATCACAACTGCCTAAATGCTACAAGAGTTTCTGATTTACCCACCCTTTCAGGCAATGAAATCCACACTCCCAGAACGTCTGGGTGAAAGTAAATTATCCTAAACTGTCCTCTTAGTCTTCTAGTTCTTACCTTAAATTTATGCAACCTACTTATTGCCCCCTCTATGAATGGAACAAAATGCCTTCCCAGCCACTCTTGTAATATTACACACCTCTGACAGGTCCCCTGTCAATCTTTCATTAACCAAAGGCAAACAACCCCAGCCTGCCCAATCCTCTCTCGTAGCTCAGACCTTCTAATCCAGGCTGGTACATCTTGGTAAATCTCTGCATCTTCTCTCATGCAATCATATCTTTTCTCTAATATGTGCACAATTACATACAGTTGTAGCCTTACCATTTCCAGAACAAGCTCCCTGCTCTCATTTTCTCCGCCTAGATTAATAAAGGCAAACATCCCTTTTACCATGGACAGATGACGGCCGAGTGATATTATCACTGGACTGTCAATCCAGAAACTCAGCGGGTATTCTGGGGACCCAGGTTTGAATCCCACCATGGCAGATGGCAGAATTTGAATTCAATTATGATAAACATCTGGAATTTAGAATCTATTGATGACCCGTAAAAATGATTGACCTTCTGGAAAAAACTTATCTGGGTCACTAACTTCCTTCAGAGAAGAAAATCTGTCATCCTCACCTGATGTAGCCTACATGTGACTCCAGACCCACAGCAATGTGGTTTGGTTCCCAATTGTCTTCTCAAGTGACCTAGCAAGCAATTCAGTTGTATCAAAGTCACAGAGAAAGGAAACCAGATTGACTACCTAGCATCCCCCTAGACACCAGAAACCACAAAAGCAGAAATAGCCCTGTCAACCTTTACTAACATCTGGGGGTTAGTGCCAAAATTGGGAAAGCTGTCTCACAGGCTAGTCAAGTAACAGCCTGACATGGTACCCACTCCCGCCACCACTGATGCTTTGTAGCAGCTGTGTGTAATATCTACAAGATGCACAGCAAGGATCGTCAGACAGCACCTTCCAAACCCATGATTGCTTCCATCTGGAAGGACAGGGACAGCCAGTACGTGGTGGTATTCCCACATATAATTTCCACCAACTCCCCCCATTCTCCCCACAACTCGCAGCCAGTCAGCTATCCTGACTTGAAAATTTATCGTAGCTTCTTCACTGTCGCTGGGTCCAAATCCTGGAATTCCCTCCCTAATGGCGTTGTGGGCCAACCGAAGCATGCGGCTCAAGATGGCAGCTCACCACCACCTTCTCAAGGGCAGTTAGGGACAGGCAATGACTGCTGGCCAGCCAGTGACTTCCACATCCAATGAATGAACAAAAAATTCTGTAATTGATTTTAATGTCATAAATCAGCCATCATTACTCAGCCTGGTCTATATGTGACTCCAAACCCACAGCACAGTGGTTAACTGCTCACTGAGTCTGACTAGCAAGCCACTCAGTCTTACTTGGATGAGCAATGTCAGCTAGCCTTGCTGGCAAAGCTCACATTCCAAATGTTATGGACCAGATCAGACCCCCTCAAAATATGTTAAGAAGTCAGCCTAGACCCTAACATTTTCTTTTATTGGAGGTAGATGTGAAGACCAGACACAATGCAACTGGTCAAACTACTCGACATTAGGCAGAACACAATTTATTTAAACAGTGTAATTAAAATACAAACAAAAGAAAGAGGAATTTAGAATAATTTAACTATTGGCAAACTCAACCACATAATAGATACTATACCTATTACTAATTGACTGTTCCAATATAGTAACGTCCCATAAACACAACCTTTGGCAAAGACAAATTCACACACAAATTCTGCAATTTGGGAGGAAAAGAGCATCAAAAGAAAATTCAAAGTCGCAGCTAGGACACATTCATTGAAGTTTCTAATTCTTTTGAGGCCCCAAAGACTTCTGAAGTTACAGAAAAAAAAACAGAAATATAGTTCTGTGAGAGCTGGTCCACACCCATTCAGGCTCTTAAAACGTGCAAGACCTCACAAGCTGCTTAGTCAAGAGGTCTTCAGTAGCCAGTTTGACACATCTGCCTTACAACCTCTCTCGGAAAAACAAAGTAACCTCTTAAAGTGAGATAACAAGGTGTACAGCTGGACGAACACAGCAGGCCAAGCAACATCAGAGGAACAAGAAGGCTGATGTTTTGGGCCTAGACTCTTCTTCAGTTAAAAAAAACATCAAATTTTTCTGAAGAAGGGTCTACGTCCGAAACGTCAGCTTTCCTGCTCCTCTGATGCTGCTTGGCCTGTTGTGCTCATCCAGCTCTACAGCTTATAATCTCAGACTCCAGCATCGGCAGTTCCTACTATCTCTCTAACCTCTTAAAGTGGCAGTATTGTCCCACAAAGAGGTCAACTTCAAATGCAAACTAACCTCAAATCTCAAAGCTCCTGGCCCAGTTTGGACATTTAGGCACAATATTCATGCCTGGTCCTCGACCTCAATGCTCTGCCTGTGATGTAGTCTGATCCTTTCACTCAGATATTAAACTGAGGGGAATGCTCGCAGCTGGCTGTAAGAAAAATCTGCAGCCCTTTTTTGAAGAAGACCAGAAGGATTGAAAATCTTTGTCCATCAATAAACATCAAAGAAGAAACTATCTGATTAAATTCATATTATTATTGTTGCCAGTGAATCAGTTGCCTATTGTGTTTTCTGCATCACAACCTCATCAAAGCTCCTCTCTCTGACAAGATTTGCCCACCGACTTTAATTCCGCTGTCACTCCTGGTGTTTGACCAGGTATTTGCTAAAACTCTTTTCCACAGCCATATTACACTCCTCAGTGACTGCCTCCGGCTCAGACTCACCCCACGTGGTTTCCAACTGAAGTTTCATCCCTCATGTTTTGAATCCTCCCAGGATCACAGATATCTCAGTGATGTTCGATGTTCCACGGACAGCTGCTCTCGCTGCATCCTGAGATCCACATGCAGTGCCATGCGGTGCCACATGCGCACTCTCAACCCTTCTCTCCACCAGCATCGCGACACGCTGGCTCAGGGCTGCAGCACTCTGCAGTTCACTCCATCCTCTGGCTCATTCGTCGTGCTAACAAGAAATTTTCTTTTTCTTTCAGGCATCAAGACCCAGAAGATGCACCAACTCAAAAACATCCGTGGCCCTCTGGAACCTTCCTGTCCTCCTATTCGCTCTGACTCGATCTCCTCCCCCAACTTCCTGTCAGGTATTCACCATCCCTCCTAACCTTCCAGTCACTGATGCTGAACGCTCTGTACTCAACAAAGGCCTCAGCTTTTTCTCTCTCCGCCCCCACCTTAATGAATTTCGGGCATGAAATGATGTCGAACTGTTCTTCGGCCATCTTCGCCTCCCTGCTCATTTCTTTGGATAAGAATCCTCTCCCCATCTCACAGATCCCTTTGCCCAACTCCAACACTGTCCCTCCACCTGGAATAGTTTACCAGTGGTAGTTGTGGAAGCAGAGCCATTAGTGACATTTAAGCGACTGCTGGACATGCACATGGACAGCAGTAAATTGAGGGGAATGTAGGTTACGTTATTTTATTGGCTGATGTTTCGGGCCTAGACCCTTCATCAGAGATGGGGATGGGGTGAGGGTTCTGGAATAAATAGGGAGAGAGGGGGAGGCAGACCGAAGATGGAGGGGAAAGAAGATAGGTGGAGAGAGTATAGGTGGGGAGGTAGGGAGGGGATAGGTCAGTCCAGGGAAGACGGACAGGTCAAGGAGGTGGGATAAGGTTAGTAGGTAGATGGGGGTGAGGCTTGGGGTGGGAGGAAGGGATGGCAGAGAGGAAGAACAAGTTAGGGAGGCAGAGACAGGTTGGTGCCACAATGATGCCACCCGAAGGTTGCAGGAACAGCAACTCATATTCCGCCTGGGAACCCTGCAGCCATATGGTATCAATGTGGACTTCACCAGTTTCAAAATCTCCCCTTCCCCTACTGCATCCCTAAACCAGCCCAGTTCGTCCCCTCCCCCCACTGCACCACACAACCAGCCCAGCTCTTCCCCCCCACCCACTGCATCCCAAAACCAGTCCAACCGGTCTCTGCCTCCCTAACCGGTTCTTCCTCTCACCCATCCCTTCCTCCCACCCCAAGCCGCACCCCCCGCTACCTACTAACCTCATCCCACCTCCTTGACCTGTCCGTCTTCCCTGGACTGACCTATCCCCTCCCTACCTCCCCACCTACACTCTCTCCACCTATCTTCTTTACTCTCCATCTTCGGTCCGCCTCCCCCTCTCTCCCTATTTATTCCAGTTCCCTCCCCCCATCCCCCTCTCTGATGAAGGGTCTAGGCCCGAAACGTCAGCTTTTGTGCTCCTGAGATGCTGCTGGGCCTGCTGTGTTCATCCAGCCTCACATTTTATTATCTCAGAGACAGGTTGGACTGGTTTTGGGATGCAGTGGGTGGACGGGAAGATCTGGGCTGGTTGTGTGGTGCTGTGGGGGGAGGGGACGAACTGGGCTGGTTTAGGGATGCGGTGGGGGAAGGGGAGATTTTGAAACACATTGATACCATTAGGCTGCAGGATTCCCAAGCGGAATATGAGTTGCTGTTCCTGCAACCTACGGGTGGCATCATTGTGGCAGTGCAGGAGGCCCATGATGGACATGTCATCTAAAGAATGGGAGGGGGAGTGGAAATGGTTTGCGACTGGGAGGTGCAGTTGTTTGTTGCGAACTGAGCGGAGGTGTTCTGCAAAGCGGTCCCCAAGCCTTCGCTTGGTTTCCCCAATGTAGAGGAAGCCACACCGGGTACAGTGGATGCAGTATACCACATTGGCAGATGTGCAGGTGAATCTCTGCTTAATGTGGAATGTCATCTTGGGGCCTGTGATAGGGGTGAGGGAGGAGGTGTGGGGGCAAGTGTAGCATTTCCTGCGGTTGCAGGGGAAGGTGCCGGGTGTGGTGGTGTTGGAGGGCAGTGTGGAGCGAACAAGGGAGTCACGGAGAGAGTGGTCTCTCCGGAAAGCAGACAGGGGTGGGGATGGAAAAATGTCTTGGGTGGTGGGTTCGGATTGTAGATGGCGGAAGTGTCGGAGGATGATGTGTTGTATCCGGAGGTTGGTGGGGTGGTGTGTGAGAACGAGGGGGATCCTCTTAGGGCGGCTGTGGCGTGGGCAGGGTGTGAGGGATGTGTTGCGGGAAATGCGGGCGACGCGGTCAAGGGCGTTCTCCACCACTGTGGGGGGAAGGTTGCGGTCCTTGAAGAACTTGGACATCTGGGATGTGCGGGAGTGGAATGTCTTATCGTGGGAGCAGATGTGGCGGAGGCTGAGGAATTGGGAATAGGGGATGGAATTTTTGCAGGAAGGTGGGTGGGAGGAGGTGTATTCTAGGTAGCTGTGGGAGTCGGTGGGCTTGAAATGGACATCAGTTACAAGCTGGTTGCCTGAGATGGAGACTGAGAGGTCCAGGAAGGTGAGGGATGTGCTGGAGATGGCCCAGGTGAACTGAAGGTTGGGGTGGAAGGTGTTGGTGAAGTGGATGAACTGTTCGAGCTCCTCTGGGGAGCAAGAGGCGGCGCCGATACAGTCATCAATGTACCGGAGGAAAAGGTGGGGTTTGGGGCCTGTGTAGGTGCGGAAGAGGGACTGTTCCACGTAACCTACAAAGAGGCAGGCATAGCTGGGGCCCATGCGGGTGTCCTGCATCATGGGCCTCCTGCAGTGCCACAATGATGCCACCCGTAGGTTGCAGGAACAGCACATCATGGGCCTCCTGCAGTGCCACAATGATGCCACCCGAAGTTTGCAGGAACAGCAACTCATATTCCGCCTGGGAACCCTGCAGCCTAATGGTATCAATGTGGACTTCACCAGTTTCAAAATCTCCCCTTCCCCCACCGCATCCCTAAACCAGCCCAGTTCGTCCCCTCCCCCCACAGCAGAACACAACCAGCCCAGCTCTTCCCGTCCACCCACTGCATCCCAAAACCAGTCCAACCTGTCTCTGCCTCCCTAACTTGTTCTTCCTCTCACCCATCCCTTCCTCTCACCCCAAGCCGCACTTCCATCTCCTACCTACTAACCTTATCCCACCTCCTTGACCCATCCGTCTTCCCTGGACTGACCTATCCCCTCCCTACCTCCCCACCTACACCCTCTCCACCTATCTTCTTTACTCTCCATCTTCGGTCCGCCTCCCCCTCTCTCCCTATTTATTCCAGTTCCCTCACCCCATCCCCCTCTCTGATGAAGGGTCTAGGCCCGAAACGTCAGCTTTTGTGCTCCTGAGATGCTGCTTGGCCTGTTGTGTTCATCCAGCCTCACATTTTATTATCTTGGATTCTCCAGCATCTGCAGTTCCCATTATCTCTGATACTAGGTTATTTTATTTTTGGATTAGGATTATTCCACGGCACAACATCGTGGGCCGAAGGGCCTGTACTGTGCTGTACCTTTCTATGTTCTATGTTCTATGGACCCCTCCCTCCGGCCTTTTACCTGCACTCGATCTTTTCATTGAGAACTGTCAACGTGACATTAGTTGCCTCAATTTCACTGCCCCTCTCAACAAATCCAACCTGTCTCCCTCCAAACTGACTGCACTACATGCACTCAGATCTAACCCTGACTTTGTCACCAAGCCTGCCGATAAGGGTGCTGCTGTTGTTGTCTGGTGAACTGACCTCTACCTTGCAGAGGCTCAGCGCCAGCTCTCAGATACCTCCTCCCACCTTCCCCTGGACCATGACCCCACCATGGCACATCAGGCCATTGTATCCTGTATGGTTACAGATGTCATTTCATCCAGTGATCTCCCCTCACCCGCTTCCAAGTTAATAGTCCCCCAACCCCGCACAGCTCATTTCTACCTCCTGCCAAAAATCCACTAACAGGACTGTCCAGGTAGACTCATTGTTTCACCCTGCCTGTGCCCCACAGGGCTCATCTCTTCCTACCTTGACTCAGTCTTTTCCCCCCCAGTTCAATCCCTACTCACGTACATCCATGATGCACCTGACACCTTACACTGGTTTCAAAGCTTCCAGTTCACCGGCTCCAGCCACCTCTTCTTTACCATGGATGTGCAATCCCTTTACACAGCCATTCCCCACCAGGAGGGTCTCAGGGCTAGGTCAGCATTCATTGCCTATCCCCAATTCTCCAGTGATAATACCGCTAGACCATCAACTCCCCTCAAAATGGGCTACTTCATGTGATGTGCAAAAGAAATAAAGGTGATGTGAGATCAATCTTTTTCACACTGAGTATTTAGGGTATGGAATACACTATCTAGAAATGTGATGGAGACAGGTTCAGTTGAGGCATTCAAGAGATTATGCATGATTATTTAGATAGAAATGAAGCACAAGGATGTATGGGGAAGTAACAGGAAATTGGCATGAGGTAATGATGCTTGCTTGAAGAGCTGGTGCAGGCACGGTGGGCCAAATGGGCTTTTTCTGTACCATAATGCTTCTCTGATTCAATCCTCCTCTAATTAACAAACTCATGCTTTATCAGTAGGAACATCAACGTTCATACTCAAATCAACCCCAAGTAACTCTTGAAACCCCTACTGCTATGTTTCTCCACCTTGAAAATATTTAATGACGCATATTTCACTGTCTTCAGGGGCACAGTATTTCAAAGGTTTCTCCTCAGCTCTGTATTCAAAGGATGACTGATTATCTTTAAAAAAATTGCCCACTTGTTCTTGTCTCACCCACAAGGGGAAACATCCTTTTCATTTCCACCTTGTCAAGGCCATTCAGGACAATATCCACTTCAATCATCACCCTCATACTTCTCAACTCCAAACCTAGACCAATGTTCTAGAGACAATAGTTCAAATTCCACAAAGGCAGCTTGCGGCCTTTAATTCTTCAGTTAGTAGTTGGAGTAAAAGCTAGCCTTGGTAATGGTGGCCATGACAACTTTCATTGATTGTGCTCTTAATATATAAAATATGTCAACGTTTGAATGCACATATGAATAGATTCAGGAACAGCTTCTTCCCTGCAGTTATCAGACTTGTGAACAGCCCTCACAAATGTTAATTCTCATCTCTCTCTCTTTACACCTTTGCTGTGGCAGTAACACTGTATTCTGCACTCTGTTCTGCTACTCTAATGCACTCAGCATGGTATGATTTGCCTATGCAGCATGCAAAGCAACATTTTTCACTGTATCTCAGTATATGTGACAACAATTAATTAATCAATTCAGCCAACTGGCCCACTAATATTTTCTCCATTCTGGTGAAAACGCAATGATTAGCTTTTTTTCCCCTTCAGCAGAGTATTTTTACCTGAGGCAATAGTTAATGAGTCTTCTGTAACATAAGAAGTAGACATGACTAATATAGAACTGAAAGATTCAATATCCTATTATTGCAATTCCTAATATCTACATATAACACAAGCACAAGCACTGCCATGCCGAGCTATACAACTGTTGCACAAACCTCAAAGTCTCAAACAATGAAGGCCCGTAATTGTAGCTTGTCACATTTATACCGTCAAGTTACATACTGTGATACTATGATGGCATCACGTGTGTCTGTTAAATGTGTAACATATTCCAGCTGTGAGACATGGCACACTATACCCATTTATCTGAAGAAGAACAAAAGACCACACCCCAAGCATACAGTTGTATTCAGGCTCATAATATCAATTCAATGTTATAGAAACAGGCAAACAGTGTTAACTGGTTTAGCGTTTCAAACTTCAATGTAAGATTCTCAGGCTTGATAACTCATTGCGATCTGGTGATCAAATACCTACCTACATCTCATTCTTGTTGAGAACTTGCTTCTCTTGCTGCTGGTTGCTGTCACTCGGCATCATCATACAAACATTGTCATCAGAGTTTTCTCCCTTAACTTTTTATATGCACGATGGGCACGTTGCATGTTGGTCGGACCTGGCTTCTTTTCTGTGTAATGTAGCGCAGTGATCGGTAAATACTTTATGTGAACTGGGTTGGTTGCACAACTTTAGAAAGTAGGTATTTGGAAATGGGTTTCTGATTTACCCCGATAACAAAGTGTGAAGCTGGATGAACACAGCAGGCCAAGCAGCATCTCAGTAGCGCAAAAGCTGACCTTTTGGGCGTAGACCCTTCATCAGACTCTGATGAAGGGCCTAGGCCCAAAATGTCGGCTTTTGTGCTCCTGAGATGCTGCTTGGCCTGCTGTGTTCATCCAGCTTCACACTTTGTTATCTTGGATTCTCCAGCATCTGCAGTTCCCCTTATTTCTGATTTACCCTCTCTGTTTGGTGCATGGCTGTGGTCGCTCTCTCACTACTTGCTGGTCATGGGCCTCTTCCTTCAGTTCTGTCTTTCAAGAAAAAATCCTGAGTCTGGCAATTGATTATGAGACATGTAATCTGAATTTACCGTTCCAGTTTTTTTGAGAGAAACATTGTTCTATAAGTTGTAACAAAAACTGAAGTTGCTCGAAAAGCTCAGCAGTTCTGGCACTATCTGTGAAGAGAAATCAGAGTTAATGTTTCGGGCCCAGTGACCCTTCCTATATTGTGGTGGGTTTACCAGCCCCACCTCCTGAGTTTGCATTGTGTTTCTTGGGGTATTGATAGTTGAGTATGAGCAGTCCTTGAGAGAAATTATTGCATGACACTGATTGCTGATCATATCAAAAATTTTGTGGGTACAGCTGCTTGAGATCATTGATTGACTTAGATATGTGAGGTCCAGGCTAAATTTTTAAATCATTAAAGGATGTGGGTGTCACTGTCCAGGCCAGGGTTTATTGTCCAGAGGGTATGGCAGCATCTGTGCAGGAGAAAACAGTTAACGTTCTGGGTCCGGTGATCATCTGTCAGAACTGAGGTAGCGTCACCAGACCTGAAACATTTACGCTGTTTTCTCCTCCACAGATGCTGCCAGACCTGCTGAGGCTTTCCAGCAACTTTGTTTTTGTTCCTGATTTACAGCATCCGCAGTTCTGTTGGTTTTTATTGTCCAGAGGTCAGTTCAGATTCAATCACATTGCTGTGGGTCTGGAGTCACATATAGCCCAGACCAGGTAAGAGTGGCAACTTCCCACCCGAAAGGACATTAGTGAGCCAGGTGGGTTTTTCTGACAATTGACAATGGATTCATTGTCATCATTAGATTCTTAATTCCAGATTTTTTTTTATTAAAACCAAATGCCACCATCTGCCATGGTGGGATTTGAAACTGAGCACCAAGAATATTATATGGGTCTCTGGATTAACAGTCCAGTGATAATAGCACTAGGTCATTGCCTCCCCCCAAATTCTACCACAATGCGTGCAGTTTGGCTGTTATGAATTGTGACAATACCAAGATCTGTGCTTATTGATAATCACCCCACTTCTGGACCACAAGCATCAAACAGATCATAATTTTTGGGAATCCAAGATAAACGTGCACATTGGCACTAAAGTGTGTAATGTACTAATGGATGGATTTGTGGATCTGTGCTGCAGTGTCTTGTTGGCTGTACCATTGTCGGGGTACATTTCTTTTGGGAACTGTAGTGGCAATATGAAACAATGGTCATAAAAGCATTTGGTCACCTTATATATTAGACATAGCATGGAAGGTTAACAGTATGAAAAATGTGATCGTCTTCCAAGGTTTGCCATTCACTCTGGTGTCAGTGCACTTCATTGACAGTTTCCTTGATGCCTGTGTTATGATATTGAGCTATCTTGTTCGTCATCTGTGTCTTGTTCTCAGGCCTGCCTTTGCTTTTGAAACCAGATTTCCTACACATGCCTGCTAATGTCTTTTGGCACCATATGCTTTGCAGAGGCAATGAAATGTCAGGCAAACTTTGGGCAGATTCTTTTAATTCACACATAGGACACGTAGCAGACTGCATCTTCGAAAGATGTTGCTGGTTTGGTCCACATTGTTGACCACAACTAAAGTTGTCTGCAACTAAAGCAGGGTCCACAATCACCCAATGCCAGGTTGTCATCCAACAGCTTTATTTTAAAATATAAGCTTTCGGAGCTCAGTTTCTTCTTCAGGCATAGTGTGTGAGAGAGGGTATAAGATAGGATTTATAAGCAGAAAGGTAACTACCCTAAAACTGGCCACTTCTTGTTCAGTTAGGAAGGAGGCTACTGATTGAAATGCAAAATCTGATGCCTCTCAAGCCATTGTCCTGAGATAATTAAATGAGCTCTGAAAGCTTGAGATTTCAAATAAACCTGTTGGACTATAACCTGGTATCATGTGATTTCTGAACTAATCTACCCCAGTCCAACCCTGGCATGTCCACATCACTGCAACTAAAGCAGGTTAGTGATATTGGCCTGCCACTACAGCTTCACTCTGTTGCCCAGTTTCCAGCAAGGGATCCATGGTAGGGTGGCATGGTGGCTCAATGCTCGGCAATGCTACCTTGCAGCACCAAGATCCCAGGTTCAATTTCACCAAAGGGTGACTGTCTATGTGGGTTTCCTCCAGGTGCTCCTGTATCCTCCCACAGCCCAAGGATGTGGAGGTTCGGTGGATTGGCCATGCTAAATAGCCTGTAGTATTCAGGGATGTGCAGATTAAGTGGGTTACAGGGGAATGGGTCTGGGTGGGATGCACTATGGGTCACTGTGGACTTGTTGGGCCAAAGGCCCTGCTGATTCTATGAAATAGCCCTTTCTCTTTCATGAGCCTTCCATTGCACTTATTTATCAGGATTTTTTTTTTCCATTTTCCTTTCTGCCCCGTAGTCAGGATCATGGAAGTGCTGGGGTGGCAGATGGCATTGGTCTAAAACTGGGCACACTTGCGACTGGTCTCTGGTGATCTGAGGGTGGGGTGGCCTCAGGGTTTGGAATGGGATGTGGATCTTGACATCAGAACCAAGGGCTAAGGAGGGCTGAGGATATAGATGCTGTAATCAGAATGGAAGAGGCTGAAGTTCTCTGCCAGGGGTCTGGTCTTCCATCAGGACTGCAGGGATTGCTGAAGAAAGTACACAACTTGTAGAGGCAGTGGATCCTATCTTTACTTCCACTGCTAGAGTCTGAATATCCCAAAATTTTAAATAGGGATACTGAGAGGGTGAAGTAAGCACGTCTGCATGCTTTCACAATCCTTTCACAGTGGGAGATCAGAACACTATAGAAAAGTCCCACAGTAGAAGCAACAAATGACAAGTCCAAAGGGCTGGTAAGATCTAGCCAATGTTATTTGGAATTTGAATCAGACTTAGATTTATTGTCATGTGTACTCAAGTACAGGAATGTAGGAGTATGGTGAAAAGTGTACAAAAAGTCGCCATTCACCTGCGCCATCTAGGCTACAAAACCATAATAAAATAAAACAAAAAAAAATTAAAAGCATCAGTAGAAATAAGAGATAAAGAACCAGAAGAAAAGATCAAAATATTTGAAAGAAAGAAATTTATAGATCTTGTCCAATCAAGCTTCTGGTCAATGCTAAAGGAGCCTCACAAAAATCATGTCCAAAACATGGTAGAATTTCACATTCAGTCTGAGAGTGAGAGATAAATAAGCATGAAAGGGCCTCATTCTGTTGTCACGGGGACTAACCTAGCTATGGATGGGGCTGTTGCAATGTGATGTAATCAGGTTCTGGATCCCGGGGAAGCTCCAGGATTACTTCTTATGATCCGGTCAGGGATTAGGAGGCTTCAATGCAGTTAAATATTAAGGAGAGATACTTAGACTTAACTTGTTGGAGATGGCAGTTGTATAGCATGAATATTCCAGGACGGAACTGCTAACTTTTCAGTGAAGTCTATAAATGGAAACTAATTCATGACACCACACACAAACTGGAGAAGCAACACTTTATATTCTGCCTTGGTAGCCAACAAACGGATGACCTAAACATGGGATTCACCAGTTTTAAAATCTCCCCGCCCCCAACCTCCTTGACCTGATGCAACCTGTCCATCTTTTCTCCACCTATCTGCCCCACCTTTCCACTCACCAATTCTCACCACTCCCTACGTGCACTCACCAATCACCCTCCCACCTACCTTTTCCAGCCCCACCTTTCCTCCCTGTATTTATTTCCTAGCTCCCTTCCCTCTCGCCATTTCTGAAGAAGGGTCCCGATCCAAAATGTTAGATTTCCTGCTCCTTTGATGCCAGCTGTGTTACTCCAGCTCCGCACTGTTTTGTCACGAATTGTTTGCTTTCTTGTCCAAGTACAACATATTGGATTAAAAAAAGGTCAAAGTGGTTCTTCCAAGCAGCATTCATTCTGCAGCCAACGTTATCAATGCAAAGTAGCTATGTGTTTAACTGATTTGCTGTTTGTGAATCTATGCTGATTACAAATGATCTTTTATGGTTACACTTTGAAAGTAATTCTTTGCCTGTGAAGTGCTATGGGATGTTCTTAGGAAGTAGAGAAAAAAGCACCGTATAAACTCTTTAAATCACTCCTTGTATAAATAAAGGACTCCTGATTATGCCCCTTTACCCTGAAGTCATGGATTAATTTGAAACAGTGCTCTTAATTTAACTGTACTATACCACTTAGTGTCTTCCAATGACTGCTTGTTGAATTAACAGCCCATTGTCTTCAGAGCTGTAACAATGATTGTACAGACAGATCTGCTGCTTTGCCAGACTTTAACTGCTCAGAGATTTTCCTTTATTTGCTAATGTGAGCAGGCCAGTGTTAAGTGCATTGGGAAATAAATGGGTTCTAAGAATATCAGAGTGTTAGCTTAATTGGATTGCCTGATTAGATTCTGCTGAATGTAAAGGTCACGGTCTTTGTTGCAAAGTGTTTAGCAAAACACATTTTGCTCAGTTGCTTAACACTCAAGTTCCAGTGGCGACAAGTCACAAAACTGAATCACAAAAGTACCACTTTGACTGAATGTGACATAAGGATTCCCAGTCATATTGAATTCTGTAAGGATAGAGAAAACACTCTGCCGTTTGGAGCCATATCGGGTACAAAGCAAAATGTTTGCGCTTGAAGAAGATCAGTAATCTCAGCTCTAGGCCGTCACTTCAGTTCCTGAGAGCATTGTTTTAGGCCCAGCCATCCTCAGCTACTTCATCAATAGCATTGCCTCTAAATGTTTCGAGGAGATTTGTAGCTGCGGTTGTGGATGAGATTGTAGACTTGCTCTCCGAGCTGATGTGTTTGATTGCAGACATTTCATCTATCATCAGAGCACCTCCGGTGAAGCGTTGGTGTTCTGTCATGTTTGTTATTTAAAAAAAATAGAGACACACCGGGGAAATCCTAGGGGCCTGGTATTCTAACTGGAACTCCATCAACAAACGCATTGAATTAGACTCTATGTTCAAACCACTGAGAAACAGAACTGGAAGTGGTACCAAACACCCCAACAAACTGAGGTTTATAACTAATGAGTGGTGCTTCACTGGACGTGCACTGACAAAGTTACCTAGCAGGGCGACAAAACATTTCCAACCAAACACACCGGTTGAACAAGCAAGCTAAGACGGGCACTCTGTCTAACAAAAGGCCAGAAGTGGGGATGTTCACTGATAATCACAGAGCGTTTTTCATTTGATTTTGTTAATTCATTTGTTGTTGCATGTGATTGGTTCAAAATACAATGAAGTGTTGTGTAGCATCGCTACTCCCTGGCACCATCTTAAAAAGACAGTGAAATAAACCACAACACAGAATAGAAAAGCAGAAGAATAAAGAAATAAAGAAAATGTGTTCAACTTTATGTCCTTGTGGCCAGGCGTGAGTTCCCTTTGCCGAGCTGCCTCCACTAGAATGAAAGTTGTGACTCTTAGGTACCATCTGACCTCCACCAATGCGCTCGCCACTCGTGAGTCCTTGCTGTGCCTCGCCAATTCAGCCCCAACATCACTGGGTGCCGCATTGCCCAAACTCAATTCTGCTACTGCCATGGCACTGCTTCTGGCCCAGCTCGCCGATGCATGTGCTGCCAAAACTGCAGCGTCTCATGTGAAGCCCAATATCTACCCCTGCCACCACCTCCGCGAATCTCTGCTGGATGCGGACACCCACCGGGAACCCAAACATGCCACCGCCGCAGCACCCATGGTTTGGTGCTGGTTTGACCATGAAGCTGCCGGGAACCCAAACACTCTCTGCCACCACAGTTCCGCACTAGGCCCACTTGCCAACCAGCACAAGTGGGCGGCGGGCCTACTTGCTGCAGCCCAATGCTATCGCTGTGACCGAGCTCTTCAACAGGAAGTAGGTAAAATAAAAGAGAAAGGACAAATAAAGAAAGAGAGAAAAAGAGAAAAGAAACAAAAAGGAAACAGTGTGGAGCGAAGAGCCCCGAGCTCAAAATCCCTATTTTACCACTAGCTGCGATGCTTAGCTACTGAATATGCCCATGTTTGTACATAGCATGACCTGGACAACATTCGGACCGAAACTCACTAATGGCAAATATCATTTGTGTCAATCAAGTCCGGCTCCAGCAATCCTGCAAACATTGAATTCCACATCACTGGCGTTACTATTGACCAGGAATTCAATGGTATTAGCGGTTTAAATAGTACAGCAACAACAGCATGCTGAGGCTGGATACTCTGTGATGTTCAACTCATCTCTTGGCTCATCAACAGTTGTCAATCAGAGCAGCTCAGTTTTCCAATCATTTTATCCGTTCACTCCCCTCAGTACCAACACACATAGACAAAACAGGCTAACAGGTGCAAGGGAACACCATCACCTCCTGGAGCCCAACAAGGCCACGGAACATCATGAGTTGGGAATATATCATTCCTTCTTTAACACTGAGTCAAAATCATGGCACACTCTAGCCGACAATACTGTGGGTGTAGCTGCACCAAATGGACTGCAGTGGCCCAGAAAGGCTGCTTCCCACCCCCTTTTCCAGGACAATTTGAGATTGTCAATAGTGTTGGATATAGGCATGGTTGGCATGCCAGAATTAGTTCTCCAGCCTTAAATGGCCTTGCATTGAGCCTCTTGCTCAGCTATTTCAGAGGGCAATTAAGAGTCAACAATATTACTGTGGGTCTAGGCACACATGGAGGCCAGATCAAACAACAGCAGCAGATGTCCTTCTCTAAAGGACAACAGTGAATCAGGTGGATTTTTAAAACAACCCATGATGGTTTTGTGAGCGAGCTCCTGTTCCAGACATCTGCTCCTGGGCTTGCATATTACCCAGTCTGCCCCAACCAGTCTTTTCCTGCTTCATGGTTTCTTGAGCCCAGAAGTTCAGAAGGTGGCCCTTCCTCAGAACTCGGACCCGAAATGTTAACTCCATTTTCTCCTCCACAAATGCTGCCAGACCCACTGAGCTTTTTCAGCAACTTTGTTTTTTGTCACTGTAACTATTACATCCACAGTATGAAATTTTGGCTGCTCGGCTTAACTGGGGGTCAAGTTAACTGGGACACAGTTGCCAGTCAGTAATAGTCGGGTTTGATATTCACTTTCCTGTTTTTTTTTCCTGTAAACACATTCAGTTTGCTTGTTTTTCGATAAAATCAGAATTTTCTTTGACTCCCGTATTTTTCCACCACACCACATTCCACTTATTAAACTCAGTGTCAGACCCAGGGAGCTGGGAAACAGAAAGCCAGGCAGCACTCACTACAACCTGCGATTTATATATATGATTTGGATAAAGGAAGTATGGTTAGTACGTTTGCAGATGACACTAAAACGAGTGGTGTAATGGACAATGAAGGAGGTTATGTTAGAATACAACAGGACCTTGATCTGATAGTCCAATGGGCCGAGAAGTGAAGACAAAGTTTAATTTAGTTAAATGTGAGGTGCTGTATTTTGTTAAGACAAACCAGGGCAGAACTTATCCAATTAGTATTGCTGAATAAAGGTGTATAGGTGCATAGTTCATTGAAAGTGGAGTCACAGCTAGACAGGGTGGTGAAGGCGGCATTTGGTACGCTTGATATTATTGGTCAGCGCATTGCGTGCAGGAGATGGGACGTTATGTTGCAGTTGTCCAGGACATTGGTTAAGCCACTTTCAGTTCTGGCCTCCCTGCTATAGGAAAGATGTTCTTAAACTTGAAAGGGCTCAGAAAAGATTTACAAGGATGTTGCCAGGGTTGGAAGGTTTGGGCTCTTGGGAGAAGCTGAATAGGCTGGGATGTTTTTCTCTGGAGCAATGGATGCTGAGGGGTGACCTTATAGAGGTTATAAATCATGAGGGGCATGGATAGAATGAATAACCAAGGTCTTTATCACAGTTTAGGGAAGTCTAACACTGTAGGGCATAGGTTTAAGGTGAGAGGAGAAATATATAAAAGGGACTGGGGGAAAGATTTTCATGCAGTGTTTGGTGCTAATGGAATGAACTGCCAGAGGAGCAGATGGATGGGTACATGAAGAGGAAGGGTTTAGAGGGATATGGACCAAATGCTGGTAAATGGCTTTAGATAAGATTGAGATATCTGGTCAGCATGGACAAGTTGGACCGAAGCTTCTGTTTCCTTGCTATATAACTCTATGATTAGCCTGGGCTGCCTCTATTACTAGACCAATTGAAACTTCTGCGACATCACTATCTTTGCCGGATCCTCTTAACGTGTGGCAGAAATATCGTTTATATCCATTGTTGGGAAGATATCTTAAGGTCCTGGGGAATCTCTGAGAAAATTCACCTTCCTTAGTTTAGGCTGTTCAGAGATACCAGTCAAAGGTGAAGCATCAGCTCCTGAAACTCATCAAAGACAATAAATGTAAGTCAATGTGAAAGCAAACATTGAGAAAGCAATCATCAGCAGTCTGCTGAGATTGTCCACTTCACAGCAAAATAGGCAAAGAAATCGATTACTTTTCTAGCTTGCCTCACCAGTGACATCAACTGCAAATGGCATAAGTGGACATAAATCTCCTTGTTGCGTGATCCATTCAGACAGAGCGTTGTACCTGATCTGAAGTTTAACAACAATGCCAGCCTCCTACGGTGAAACAGGTGTGTCACTGCTTTTAAATCCTGTGGAAACAGGAATCTAATTGAGTCATTCACATTCTCTTGATCTTAATATACTGAGTTGAGGAATAATCCTGAAAATAATTGGGCTACTCACACAAAATACTTTGGTTTTTAGATTCAGCTTTACAATTGTCAGTGTAATATAACCACACAGTTCCCTTAGATTCAATAGGCCAGACATACACATCCTTTACTAGGCGGCACCTGCATTCAGGACCCAGAGGGGATCTGTTTGTTTGAAGCACAACTGTCTTCCTGTCATTTGATCTCCTTAGCATGAGCTTCCTGATCACCCTTGACTAGCACTGACCATTTGATTTTGCCTTCTTTATTTTGTTCAATCTTTTTGTCAATTATTCGTGTGATCATCTTTCCTGACAGATATTTTGCAGGAGCATCAAGACTCTTTCTGATTATCATTGCCCAGCCTCACAGTATAAATACAGTCCTCAACAACACCCCTGCTTATCCTGGGTGCTTTCCATGATCTATCCCAAAATCCCATTCCCCCTCACTCACAGTTTTGTAAAGCTGCAGTTAACCCGAGTTTAGAGAATCATTTAAAAATTTCACCTCATTATTCTGCACACTCCCGCCCTTTCAAGATGCCAACTCTGAAAGGTCACAGGCACCATGATAGACAGCAAAAGTCGGAGTCCTTCTTAAGTCAAGAAAAGGCTGAAACTGTTTGAAGGATATTTTTCTTTTGATTTGAGGGATGAGGGCATCACTGGCTATGCTATCATTTATTACTCACTCCCATTTGCCCAGAGGGCAGGTAAGAGTCAACCACATTGCTGTTGGCCTGGAGCCACGTGTAGGCCAGACCAGGTAAGGATGGCAGTTTCCTTCCCTAATGGATTAGGAGTGAGCCAGATGGGCTTTTCCCAAAATTGACAACAGTTTCACGGCTATTGTTAGACTCTTTATCCCAAAATTGTTTTAGTTTATTGAGCTTAAATTCCACTGTTTGTCATGATAGGATTTGAGCACAAGTCCCACAGAATATTACTTTGATCTTTAAATTAACAATTCAGTGATAATACCACTAGGCCATCGTCTACTAATTTATTTTGATTTTTTGGGGGCAAGAGGTAAGAAGGGAGAAGGAGGATGAGATGTGGAACGCATAAAATGCTCCTCCTAACCTAAAAGACTATTACAGCTGACGGATCTGGTTTTTCCACAGTAATAGCTTGCTGTGTTGCTGTGTTTAGTACTCCACCATTTAGGGACAGGATATCCCATCCTCAAAGGCTGGTTGACCAACAGCACTTGGCTTCAGCAGCACCAGAACAGAAGAGTTGACAGGAATAGAAAGATTCCTGAGGAAGAAGTGGAGATGTCTCCCGGATTTTGAGGAAGCCCAGCTTTTTTTGCCCATTCCTAATTATTCTTGAGGAGGTAGTGTGGGATGCCTCCTTGAACTGCAGTAAGCCATGTGCTGTGGGTTAACTCACAATGCTATTAGGGTAGGAATTCCAGGATTTTGACCCAGGGATGGTTACACCTCACTGGGATAGGTAAAATCGGAGCCCCTTTATTCCCACAATCATCATAAAAGTTTAAAAGAATGATCAAAGCACGCAAAGCCCCCAGTTAACTTTTCTGATAAGCTCAGGTTAATGGAAAACACAGAAAACATATTCTTCTTATTCTCTTGTGGCACTTGGGCATTGCTAGCTAGCCAATATTTATTGCCCATCCCTAACTAAGATGGTGGCAGTGGAGTGGCAGCGTTCAGGCTCCTGCTCATCAATTGATTTCTTCCGCACATTTCTTTCTTTCTATTTTTCGTTCTTTTCTTTCTACTTTTCTCTACAGTTTCATCTAACTTTTGCCCTTGGGGCGCTTGGCTGTGGCAGAACTGTGGCATCGGTGACAGCAGCGGGTGCGGGCCGAACAGGGAAAGATGGCATTGGAACTTGGCAACGTCGATCTTGGTGGCCCCAGTGCAGGAATCAAGGCTTCGATGGTGGCTCTGATGGTCAGCAGTGGTTCAAAGAGTTACACTCTTGTATTTGTTCAGGAAGGTTGTGGGCTCTGACAATTCAATAATTCCAAGATGGCGGCGGTGTCTGTGAGGTGGGACCAGCAGCAAGTGGTGGTGCTGGAGGGTGGCAACATCAGCATTGATGGGTCTGGCACAGGTGGTGGCAAGGCACAGGTCTTGAGGTGGTGGCATCATCAACAGCGAAGCTGTGGTTGCAGTGGTAGCAGCCCCGTGGCATTGGTAGGTCCACTGCTGATGGTGTTGGTGAGCCTGGATCATGACCCATGGCAGCGATGAAGGATGTATGGATGATCTCGACATCTTCTTTCCCTTATGCTTCTGTTTCTTTAATTTCAGCTCTTGTTTTCATTTCTAACTATTGTGTTTTAAGATGAGAGGTGACTCTGCACTTTTCACTGTACTCCTGTGCTCGTGTGAAATTGAAGGTGGTGGTGTTCCCATATATCTGCTGCCCTTATCCTTCCAGATGGAAGTGGTCGTGGGTTTGGAAGGTGCTGCCTGAGGCTGTTTGGTGAGTTTCTGCAGTGCATCTTTCAGATAGTACACACTGCTGCTACTGAATGTCAGTGGTGGAGGGAGTGAATGCTTGTGGATGCAGAGCCAATCAAGTGGGCTGCTTTGTCCTGGATGGTATCAAGCTTCTTGAGTGTTGGCTGCACTATCCAGGCAAGTGGGGAGAATTCCATCACACTCATGACTTGTGCCTTCTAGGAACAGGCTTCAGGGAGACAGGAAGTGAATTACTCACCGCAATATTCCTAACTTTTGACCTGCTGTTACAGCCACTTTATTTATACGGCAAGCTAGTAGAGTTCTGGTCAACGGTAAACCCCAGAATGTTGATAGTGTGGGATTCAGTGACGGTAAGACCATTGCATGTCAAGGAGCAGTGATCAGATGGTTTCTTATTGAAGAAAGTGCACTTTCTTGCCATGAATGTTACTCACTACTTGTCAGCCTGAGCTTAGATATTGTCCGGATCTTGTTGTGTTTGCTTCATTATCTGACTTGTCACAAAAATGCTGTTCTTAACAAGAATTGCTATATAATACAAATAAATAGACACTAACAACATGGACAACTGTGAACCACCAAAACCCCAACCACCAATACACATGCACACAGAAATATTGGTGTTGGGAATGGACTGGAAACAAAATGCTGGAAAAGAGCAGAACAATGCCAGCTCTTCTGATCAGATGAAAAGTTTGTTTTGCTTCCCAAGTTGTTCAGTTTATCTAGCTTTTTCGCTTCATCACAGGAGGCACAGAGTGACTGGTTCACAAATTATACAGTCTCTGACTTATTTGTGAAAAGCAACAACTTTCTGCACCTGATTGGCAATAACAACTGGCTGCCTTTAGCTTTGGGTATTTTCACTTAGTGGGGGGAGAGAGAGAGAGAGAGAGAGAGAGAGGAGGGGAGAGAGGCCACTTTATCTTCCAGAGACCCAAGGACTGCTCACGCCATTAGTCAAAACACAGAAGCTTTACAGCTATTCAGGAACCAATCAGAAATTTATTGTCATGATAAGATCTTTCACATCAATGGCCGATGACAATTGCCCAAACCAACTAATCACTTGTTGCTGACGGAATCTCACTTTGTACATATGTTCTGGTGCGATGCCACCCATTTACAACATCTCCCACTTCTTGGGCAATAGTGCAGACATGACCTCCAATGAGTTTCAGTGACTTCTTTTTAAAAAGTACAGTCCTCAGCCCTTTGTTATGTGACAGCCCTTTTCACAATTCAGTCCTCAGTCAAAAACAAAACTAAATAAAACAATGCTATCTTTATATAACATGATAAATAAGGTGATGCATTTCCAGATCAGGATGGTGGATTACACAAAAGTGGACTTGGAGGTGGCCGTGTTCCCATCTACCTGTTGCCCTTGTCCTTCTAGGTGGAAGTGATCGTGGGTTTGGAATGTGCTGTCTAAGGATCTTTGGTGAACTTCTGTAGTACATCTTGTAGATGGTACACACTGCTGTTACTGAGAGTCAGCAGTGGAGAGAGTAGATATGGTGCTGATCAAGTGAGCTGGTTTTCCCTGGATCGTGTCAAGCTCCTTGTGTGTTGTTGGAGCTGTGCCCATCCAGGCAATTGGAGAGTATCCATCAGATTCTTGACAGGAGTAGAAGTGTAGAGAGAGACTTTGAGGTTGATGTGCAGCAATCACTAAATATAGGTACAAAATATTTTTCCAAAGTTAATGGAATGTTAAAATGATGATAAAGTAAAGCTTGGTATCCTGTAGATAAATGAGATTTTACAATCAATGCAAGAAACAAAGTTGTTAGCATGAAAGTGGATGAGATTCGATTGGTGAATTTGTAGTTGTCCATTGGAATTTATTTCACTGGATCAAGAATAGATTTTTTAAATCAGCTTGTCAAAATGGAACAAATGGGGTTTGTATCTAGGGCTACTGGCCTAGAGTTGGGACAGTATTACTGCATGACAGGAGCCCCTGGTATAAATCTTTGGAAATCTGTCAATGAACCAATAAATGCTATTAATCAGAATAGCTAATCTCTCGAACCTAGATATACGCTTCAGGTTAAATAAGTTGAAATAAAGATAGAGCGGGATATTTGGAATTGCATCTCAGGAAGATTCAAATAATCAAAGCAATGAATCCGTGACTGCCCGTAGTCTGAATTCCTCTCACCGCTACTCTTAGTCCAGAGATTTTTATAAAAAGGCAAATACTGTGAATGCTGAAGATCTGAAGTAGAATCAGAAAGAGTTAACATGTCAAATCTAATGAGTGTCCTCCAGAATTCAGAGGTTCCTGAAGCATTTTCTTTGAATGAAATTATCCTGCTTTTAAGGGGTTAACAACTTGTTACAATAGCACTCTGAGTTTGTTTAGAATGAACAATAACAAACAGTGGGAAAGCTCAGCAGGCCTGGCGGCATCTGTGGAGAGAAGTCAGAGTTAACATTTCGGATCCAGTGGCCTTTCCTCAGAACACCAGGCCCAAAATGTTAATTCTGATTTCTGTCCACAAATGCTGCCAGATCTGCTGAGCATTTCCAGCATTTTCAGTTTTTGTTCCTGGTTTGCAACAACTGCAGCTCTTTCGGTTTTTGCTCAGAGTGATGTTAGCTGAAGGTAAATAATGGCCTAATTGCCAGGGAAGAACCCATTTCACTTCTTCAAAATGTATCATGTGATCACTCAAATCATTTGATCAATGATTTTTTGTAAGACCTCTGGGAATTGGAAAGACCTATTGATATCTGGTGGAATACACACAATGAATTTGTCAATATGTTCCATGAGGTACCTTTATCCATGGTTAGATAAACTAGTAAATGCCTATGTTTTGCTTTGTTTTACTTTAATTCATTCATTTGTAGAACATGGGCATCATAATTAAGGCCATCATTTATTTCTCATCCATGTTAGAAGCTTGGAAAAGGAATTTCACACAAACATTAACTGTGACCGTTACTAAAGTGATGCTGAAAAATTTTAACTCCTGATTATTTCAATTAGCCATTACAAGTTGTGAGTCTCTAAATGTATAAATCTCTTTCAGCAAAAGGCAGAAAGCATAAGCAGAAAGTATGTAGTTTAATTTTAACTTGATTCTCAAAAGTACTTCATCCACTGTTTGGTAGTTTTGGGCCATCTAAAAGATAGGAAAGATATTATTAAAATAAAAGTTTCTCCATTTATATCCAAGTTAGGCCCAACGACAACAAGTAGAGTACCACAGCAGGCAGGTGATTTATTCTACCAGATTATGGGGTGATGAATTTACCCTACCAGCCCACAATGAAATAAGGACTAAACACAGGCATAATGAGTCAAATGCACCCCCTCTTCATGAGAAAATATGAATTATCCAAAGTGTGATTTGTATGCATGAAATGAGACCAACATTCAGGACAGCTATAATCTGGTTCTAAACTTCAATCCTTGTCTTATTTCTGTAAGTATATGCAAACTTTGAAAGCTGTTAAAAGGGATAGAATCAATCAAGGAAATCGCTACCTCAGTGAAAATGCAGAGCAGATGCATTTTTGGTGTAATTTGTAAGGATCACTGAAAACTGGTTCCTACTGTGTGTCCAAATTGAGGAGAGACCTCAATCAGCAGTTGCATAATTTAGTCTTGTTAACAATGAGAGTGTAAACCTTTCATTTTCAGTTTAGAAAAGTGTATATTGAAAGAAAAGCAAAAGCAATTTTTGCTGAAATGCAATTTATTTCCAATTCCGATTTTCATTGACACATTGTGATAAACAAAAGCATTTGCATGTTGTTTGAGACACCTTAAATATGAAGGTAAAAATGCAGCAGACTCCATTTGAAATATTCCATTGATTAAATTTAGATTACCATTTTGTAAAATTTTGAATTTTCAACCCTATGGAATGGAATTGCTTTGAGATAAGTGTTGTAGGCTGTAAAAGGGCATAGTTATCACAGATGGATATTGGGAGGGCTGTTGTCTCCTCAAGTTTTCTTTTTCTCTCCTGAAAGAAATGATGAAAATATGACCATTTTCTGAAATGTTTTCACAACCATTCAGATCATTGCTCAATGCATTCAGTATAGATTAAGCTTGGAACATTGGAGGGACTTAAAGTTGGTCATTTGGGGAGGCACTGACTCAAGTGGTTATATTGTTATACTGTTAAACGAGAGACCTAGGTAATGTTTTGGGTTCTTGGGTTTGAATCCTGCAAAGGCAGATGGTTACATCTGAATTCAATGAAAACCTGGAATTAGTGGTCTCACAATGGCCATGATACAGTTGTCAATTGTCAGGAAAAACTTATCTGGCTCACTAATGTCCTTTGGGAAGGAAAACTGCGATTATAGAATCATAGAATTGAATCACTGCAGTGTGGAAGGAGGCTGCTTACCCTATCCGTGTAACCCTGCATTTCCCATGGCTAATCCATTTAACCTACACATTCCTGGACAATATGGGCAATGTAGCATGGCCAATCCACCTAACCTGCATATCTTTGGACTGTGGGAGGAAACTGGAACACCTGGAGGAAATGCACGCAGACACGGGGAGAACACGCAAAAACTGCACAGACAGTCCACCAAGGCTGGAATCAAACCTCCATTCCTGTCACTGTGAGGCAGCAGTGGTAGCCACTGAGTCACTGACTTGGCCTACATGTGACTCCAGGTCATTCACCAATATAGATAACTCTTAATTATCCTCGGGGCAAATAGGATTGGGCAATTAATGCTGGCCTGGCTAGCAATGTCCATAAAAAATTTCAGACCAACCCTGTCGAGGCTTTTAAACATTTCTTCATTGGATGTAAAGATGTGAACCCTGCAGGGTTCAATTCCAGCCTCGGGCAACTGTCTGTGTGGAGTTTGCACGTTCTCCCTGTGCCTGCGTGGGTTTCCTCAGGGAGCTCGGGTTTCCTCCCACAGTCCAAAGATGTGTAGGCTAGGTGGATCGTCGATGCTAAATTGCCTGTAGTGTTCAGGGGTGGGTGAGTTATAGGGGTTTGGGTCTGGGTGGGATGCTTCAAGGGGTGGTGTGGACTTGTTGGGCCGAAGGGCCTCTTCCCACACTGTAGGGAATCTAATCTAATCTAGTGCCACTTGGCCGTTGCTTCTCCAGTAATCCCCAGTTGCTCCTCTGGTGCTATTTTGTAGGGAGTTCCAATGGTTCGACTCAGCAATGATACAGGAACATGGATATATGCCGAAATTGGGATGGGTGTATACGTTGCTCAGAGGGGATTGTGTGGGTGATAGTTTTCCCACTGTGCCTAGGTGATTTGGGAGGAATGGAGAGTATGACAGTGGATGCCTCCAACACTGTAGCGCATCTCGGACCGCGCTTAACAGGAGAGGGGCCTGATATGTTACTACCATTTCCTGTTGTAACTAGCCAGGTACATGTGTTTCACCCCTACCCGTTGCTGTGACATTTAGCAATATACTTTCCTCATCCGAGCCTTCAAAGCAAATTTGTGTCAATTCTGGTGGAGACCTACTCTCTCCAAATCCTTTAGCTCCACTCTAATTGATTGTTCTGAAGAATAAAACCTCGACAAAATCCAGGTTGTTTCTTTGGGCTTTGTTTTGCACTGTAACAATTCATTTGAATGGGTCTTTCACCAATGTTCTGCTAATTTCAGCAATAATCCTGATTTAGTCGAAATCTCTATACTTTTTTTTCTGAATCCTTGCTTTGTTGACCAGCTGCTGAAGGGCAAAACAAATAAACATAAATGAATTTGAACTCTTTTGACCAGCTATTAAGAGGGAGACCTACTGGTGTTAAAGCTGGACTAGTAATTCAGAGACCCAGCTAATGTTCAAGGAACCTGGGTTCTAATTTGAATTCAATAAAAAATATCTGGAATTAAGAGTCTAATGATGACCATAAATCCATTGTCGATTCTCAGAAAAGCCCATCTGTTCACTAATGCCACTTAGGGAAAGAAACTGCCATCCTTACCTAGTGATTCCAGGGCCACAGCAATGCGGTTGACTTGTAACTGCCCTCTAAGTGATTAAAGATGGACAATAAATGCTGTCTAGCCAGGGACATCCTCATGCCGTCAATGAATTTAAAAAAAACTTGCACGATCAGGATGGATAAGGATAAGACAGGATAATTTACATTTATATCATTCGTTATAATTTCACTCAGATGAGATATTAAGCTGTTGCTTCTCTGACCAGCCTGTTTGGGTGTAAAAGGTGAAGGAGTCAGGGAGTTCTCTCATAACCTGGACTAAGTCAGAGGTCACATTGCACCCAATTATAGTCCAACAGGTTTATTTGAAATCATAAGCTTTCAGAGCGCTGCTGATGAAGGAGCAGTGCTCGAAAAGCTTTTGATTTCAAATAAACTGCTTGGGCTATAACCTGGCGTCATGTGACCTGTGACTTTTTCCACCCCAGTCCAACACTCCGACATCTCCACATCATTATCTGGACCATTATCTGGATTTATCTCTTAATCAATTGTCACAGAACTCTAATTATCCAGTTGTCACCACATCAAAGTTTATGGGAACTTGTTAGGTTCCACATCTCCCACATTAATATAGTGACTCTCTTCTAAAAGAGCTTAACTCACTGTACAGAGCTTTAGCTCATTTGTGGTCATAAAAGTTACTAATTAAATGTGAGCCCTTTCTTTCCCTTATCATGTTGTTAACATCCCAAAGCACATTACAACCAGTGAATTACACTTGATGTATAGGCCTTTTTATTATTTAAGTGATAAACTTATAAACATCAATGTAAACCAAGCCAGTAAGTGACCAGACAATTTTTTTTTGGTATTCTCTGTCATTGGAGAATTTTATGTGAATTCTTCAACTTTTCTTCAAATAACAACATCGAATATGTTAAACGAGCATGAAATAAAATGAAGATTTAAATTGTTTATGAAATTAAATTGCAGTTGCTCAAAACAGATGGGTCCTTGGCTGAATACTGCAAATTGATATACAGTGAACAAGTTGCAGATTTCCATAGACATCTTGCTTCCCAAAACTCCCACCCCTTCCATTGCACCATTACCATTCTGATTTTCTGTCTTTGGACACATGATCTCATCAACAGTGCTCCTCAGGAGGAAGATGATGAACAACACCACTGCATTAATGAAGAGTTCTCCCTCACTTGACCTGACACACAAAGCTTGGATGTGCACATATCCTGGAGGCAAGTGGAGTCAGGTCTTGTTGCATCACCAGACCTGAGTGAGCTGCAGTCAACCTAGGAAACAAAGATGGTTCATTTCTGATGAAGGGTCTAGGCCCGAAACATCAGCCTTCCTGCTCCTAAGATGCTGCTTGGCCTGCTGTACTCATCCAGCTCCACACCTTGTTATCTCTGGTTCATTTGCCAACCTGGTAGCTTGAGGTTGAAGACAAATTTTGCTGCAGGAGACCCAGATGTGGACTCTGATGTGGTAAGTTCAGATGGGCATGTAAACTGAGATGTCAAGTGCTCCTCCCAGTCAGCTTCTTGTCGTTGCCAAACAGCATGAACGTGTTTGGTTCCAACATAAGAGCTTCCCCTTTTCCTCTGTTACATCCCTCCCCCACTTCACGCTGCAGGTTTTGAAGCATGGTCACTCCCATCTTCACAGCTAGTTGTTTACGGACAAGGGGAAGAAGTTGAGGATTATCAGATCTGCCATGATCTCATTGAATGGCAAAGCAGACGCAATGGGCTGAAAGATCTACTTCTCCCATACATCTCTGCAACATTTGCCACCAGACCCTGACCTCCCATGAAGTGGCAACATTCTCTTTTAAATCTAACAACTCACGACAACACCTCCAAAAGCACTCCAGACACCTACCGTAGAATAGAGTGTCAAAAATGACCTCACCTGCAGGTTGGATGCCTAAACGTAAAAAGTGACTGAAGTACATGGCCCCTCTGTGGGTAATGTTCTTTATTTGTCGTTACAGAGTGGCTTAGGTTAAGGTTGTTCCCTGGAAAGCAGCCTTTGCAGTGTGAAATCTGGAAGTTAAGATCTGGACTGAAATATTTGGCGTGTGGTGTGTGGAGTGTGAAGTTTGGCGGTTTGTTTTTGCTTGCTGTATTGTGCTAGGTTTGAGATAGCTGGAGTGCTGATGAATTGTCTCTGACAGACAAATTACTCAGGGAGAGACTTTGGTGCAGACAGTAGGAGAGTACCTTCAGACACTGCTACTCACACTTGTCTTTATTTCTTTTCTGATTGCATTGACAGACAGCTTGTGCTATAGAATCCTGCTCAGATTGTGATCAGCGACGAACTAAAGAGAAATTTAAGTGAAGACAGAACAAATTCTGTGTTCTTGTGTGCTGCTGATCAGTCATTGATCTGCTTTGGGGAGGAGAGTGGAATGTCGAAATCTTAAATAATCCCATACTAATGGGTTGTTTGTTGGCTGACACATTCACATTTGAAAAAAGAAAACAAAAACATAGTACCAATTAATCGCATTTGTGGAATTAATTGTGAAATTATATTCATGTACTTACGTTCAGAATTCAAAAAAACTTGATAAACACAAGTCAAAATAATCACTGATTAATGTATTCATTCGGAAAGGTAAAGGCATCTTCTTGAAAAGCTTTCATGGTAGAATCCAATAACCATGCATTGTTACAGCAGTTTTTTTCTCCGCAAGCTCAAATAATATTTGGACATCATTTCCTTCCTTTCATCTTCTACAAACAAATCTAAAACTCCCTGGCTACATACTATTACACACCCATCACTCCTGTACATGCTGACTTACATGTGTTCCTCCCCATTAACAGCACAGTTTTAAAATTTTTACCCTTGTCCAAATCTCTATACTCTCCTTTAGCTCTGCAGCCCTCTGTGATCTCTGTAGTCCTCCGATTTTACCTATCATACTTCCCTGGCTTTAGTCACTCCAGGGTTAGCAATGGTGCCTTCAGCTGTAGAATCACATCCTTAATCCATCCATCCAGATGCTCCTTAAAACTTACTCTCTGACTTAGCTGTGTTATTCTCCAGTGGAGGATCAGTTGTCTCAGTTGGCTGGATGCATGCATTATGATGTAGAATGATGACAACAGCATGGATTCAGTTCCCACACTGACTGAGATTACCATGAATGTCTGTCCGTCTCAACCAATCTCCTTGCGTGAAGTTTGGTGACCCTCAGGTTAAACCGCGTTCAGTTGTGTCTCTTGGGTAGAACTACAGTGACTTTAATCACCTGTCGTCATGTGGTTCAGTTAAAGTTTTTGGTGTCTCTGACAATGCTACTAGGATCATATTAAACATAATATCTACACTGCTATCCTAAGCTTTGATATTAGACTACATGTTGGCTGCTGAGAGTAGTTTAATTTGCCTGTTGTTAATAATGAGCACTTTTCATCCGTTTTAAAGAACTGAAAAGGATAGAAAAGGCAAGATTGTTTCACTGTACATTGGAAAGTTAATTGGAAATTCTACATTAACCTTTTTTGACAGACAGATTCTGCTGTTATCTGTTTTCACTTTGCTTCACTTTGTTGTACGTCAATGGTATGTATAATGCAGGGCCTTGTGGCATGAGAGCTTTATCTAAACATGAGTTATGGTATTGTTGCTGCCAACAGCAGTTGTATGCTCTTCATTGAACTAAATAAAGAGAGAAGTTTTTCTTTACTTCTTCATGGGGTGTGGGCATCGCCAACAAGACCAGTATTTGTTGCACGCCCCTGTACTGTCTTTGAACTAAATGGATTGCTGTGCCAGTTCAGAGGGTCAATCACATTCCTGTGAGCTGGCCAGTCTGGGTGAGGCCTGTAAATTTCCTTCTCTAAAAACATGTCAGGAATGCTGATGGATATGTGCAACAGCTGATGGCAGTGGTCATAGTGCCCTGTGCTGAGGCTCAATTTCTTTTTCAGATCTGTTCACTAAATTGCAATTCTGTCAGATGCCTTTGGGGGTCCCTTTTCCCCAATAGCGTCTGGATTCCTAGCCCAGTGATATTACCATTCCATTGTTATCTTCCTTGTGTGCAACCGCAATCCACCATCACCTACAGCAGGCTTCCTTACCACTGCCATCATATAGGAATTACGCTTCTCTAATTACTGAATTGACCAAAGGAAGCTTCATCCACTGAGTGATGGTGATAGTAGCCAGTCCCATTCAATTTATGTTCACAAACCAGTTAAGAAATGACCACAATGTGAACAAGACACCTCTGCACACTCTATGGTGTGTCGGGATCTCAAAATGTACTTTATGCACAGCAAAGTTCTAAACCAGCAATAAGGAGATTCAAGAAGAATTAAACATTCATATAATACTTCCAGGGCCTTGGTATTTCCCAAAATCTATAGAATGAGTTGCCTCCGAAAACTTGTGGAATAATGGCAAAACAAGTTGCACACAGCAAGGCTCCCCAAACAGGAATAACCGGATTATCTTTTGTTTGGTCATATTGGTTGAGGGATGAATTTTGGTCAGGATTCTGGGGACAACCTACCTGCTTAAAGATGCTGTCAGTGAATTCAAAGTATGAGCCCTTATGAAAACTACTGCTGACCTAATGTTACCGATCAAGCAACGGATGGATTTTTTAAACAATCATATTAACCGTAATATCATCATCACAAATGCTTCCATTCCATACCTTGAGGGAAGTGCATGTGTCAGCTGCTGAAAAACTTAATTTGCCTGTTATTAATAATGAACCTTATTCATTAATATTAAAAGGAAATGCATGGAACAAAAGAAGATAACTTGTTTCACAGTGTGCTGAAGTTAATTGCAAACACCACATTAATCTTTTTGACAGCTAGTCTCTGTTCTTATCTGCCCTCATGTTGTGTTATTGCAATGGAATTTAAAATTCAGGGCAAGGTACTGCAGCTGCATTACTCCATTAACCTGTGTCCTTGATGGACCCACTGCTCTAAGTGCTTCTGTAACTCATTTCTTGCGTTTCTTGGTCTGGGGTTCAGCTTTGTTTTGATGTGAACACAGCTGTGTCTCCTTTTTTAGCTGTACAGTGATAGAAGGCATTATGTATTATGAGAGGATGGCCATAACACATAGGTGCAGAAAAAAGCCATTCAGCCCATCAAGTCTGCCCTCCCATCATTGAGATCATGGCTGGTCTGACAATCTTCAACCCCACTTTCCTGCCTTTCCCCCATAACCCTGGATTCCATTACTGATGAAACAGAGGAGACCCTGCATATGGAATACAAACCAATAACAGCACATGGAATCCATTACAAATGAGTATCTTTGAAGTAAGTATTGACATCACTGTTCCAATGAATTGGAGACTGACCAAAGCTCAAAGCAGAGTCTGTTTACTCAGTCATCAGAAAATGCAATCTATTAGATTGCACCTCAAAACCAGCAGCATTAGTATCCAGCAGACAGAGTCTCGTTTACTGATACATCAGCAAACATATTTCACAGAGCACCACAATAGCTTGTTCACTTATTAAAATGGGTCTCCTCAAACAAAGGCTCTATGATCTACAGCAAAGAGAACTCACCACAAAGTCTGAAAGAAAGCAGAATTATTATCTCACAAAGTGCAATAATTGGAGGACAGTTAAGTAATACAGATATCTCTGAGTAAAAGCAATCCCACAGCAGTATGGGATGATTGCAGCCCTGATTGATGGGTGTATTATAATTGTAATCATCTCCATTTTAGGCAGGATCTCTAACTTTAGAATTTGCAGCCAAGGCATATTTATGCAGTTATGTCTGTGTGTCACATAAGTTTCCTTTTCCATGCATAGAGGCCTTCTCCAGGTGTTGTTCCTCAGTACCCCATTTTCTGTTTAGTCTCCGAACAGCATTTAGCATTCAATGTTGAGTTCTGCAACTTCAAAATCTGACCACATAATGACTTTTTCATTTTTCGTACATTACTTCCTCTCTCCCACCACAGCTTTGTATTGTTTGTGGCTGTTGAGTCATTCTGAGGTAGTGAAAATGTAAATTTTCCTTTATTTTCCAAGGTATGGTCTACAATTAGAACTAATCACTTCAGGCAATAACATTGTTAGTGACCACAGAAAAGCTGATGATGCATCTTATTTGTATCACACTACTGATGCCATCTCGTTCCTTACCATTGAGCGAGTGAGAGGGGAAGACAGAGAGAGAGAAAGACAGAGAATGAGAGAGAGAGAGAGAGAGAGAGAGAGAGAGTGAGTGTGTATGCGTGTGTGAGAGAGAGATAGAGAGAGATAGAGAGAGGCAGTGTTGGAGGAGAGAAAAAAAGGGAGACAAGGGTGGGAGAGAGAGAGAGAAAGGGACTAAGACAGAGAGAGAAAGAGAGGTGAAAGGCTGCCACCATTACTATTATGAAGAAATAATTAACATAGTAAGAACAAAAATCCGATCAACTACATTGTAAAAAGAGAAGCATTTCATTATATTTTCAGTAGGGAATGGCAGAGCAAGCTTGCTTGTTTGCTTGGAGGAGAGCCAAGGACAAGACATCAAATAAAGAGAACGAAAAATACCTACAGTGCTCAGCAGCACGGCAGCTTCCGCAGACAGTGATACGGATAATGCTTCAGGTTGGTGATCTATCATTAGATATTGAAAAACAGTTTTAAGGTCTTTTTTGAGAAAGTCAAAGGGGAGAGAGAGAGAACAACTTGAAATGTCTGTGAGAGGGTTGAGCAAAGTAGTGAATAAATGACAAATGGTGTAATGATGCAAGACCAAAGGCAGTGCAGTCACCAAGTGGGCATTTGGCCTTTCCCAATATACAGGACACTAGGTTGTGAGCAGCAAATATAGTATATTAAATGGAGATATGTATAATTAAATCACTGCTTCATTTGAGAGGAATATTAGCGGTTCGTGGACGATGCAGTTGGTTAATGTTGCATGTCCTGAATTTGCATGGAATAGCACATGGGAAGAGGAGGAGTGAATGAGAAGTGGGTCAAGGTATTATGAGGGGTACAGTCCCTTAGGAATGTTGATTGGTGAGGTAACGGGAAGATGCATGTGCTGGGAGCATTATACTGGAGATGATAACAGTGGTAGCTGATAATTCATTGAACACAGAAACTGGTGAAGTTAAAGGAGGGGACAAGGGGATTCCTATTATGATTCTTGGAGGCAGGAGGAGAGGCAAGAGCAGGTGTTTGGGAGATAGGTTGGACACAATTTTGGGTCCTGTGGAATCCATGTTGAGCACAATCTTCAGTTGAGAAAAAGGAAGACATATCAGCAGGACTATTACAAAGGTTGTATTGTAACAACATTTCTAGCAAAAGAAATAATGTAAGTTGGAGAATGGAGTAGTCCCTACAACAAGCAGAATGCCCGGATGTGGCTGGCAGTATCAGGGCATTCTGAGAATATTGGCTGATGCCCTACCTTCAAAAATGAAGACAGAGAAGTTGAGAAAGGGAAGGGATGCCTTGGGAGGGGGCACATGAAAGCAAGATAAGGCTGGAAAAAAAGTTGATGGCTTTCCAAAGCATTGGGTGTCTCCGTGAGCAGGACTTACTTGTGACGTTGGAGGTAATGGAACTTTGGGGCTCCCTGCAAAGAGTGAGAATGGGAGCAAGGTCATCTTCCCACTGCACAGAGTTGGGCAGCCAATTACAACAGACACCGTCCTACCTGGAGACAATGTCATGAAACTAATAAGCAGACTACCAACCTGCCACCCCTAGTCACATACAGAGACCATCAACTCAATGCAGATGTCCTTACACCCTGATGGGGAAGTGGGTGTGGGAAGTATTTTAGAACCAAAGGCGAGACACCAGATTGATGGATCCAGGGATAACTCAATAATAACTAGATCCAATTCTACGGGAGAGTTAACCCCTCATTTCACTGTGCCTGCTGCCTCTGGAAGAGCAACCCTTTCTGTGTCAAATAGCGAAAGTGTTTTCATTTTTGGGCATTTGTGTGATTGCCACCAACCTCAACAGTACCCAGCAGAGCTGTTAAGATCTGTTGCTTATATGTTCGGACCAACAGCATTGAGAGCCCGTGTGCTGCACTCGGTAGGACAAAAGATTGTGCCTCTGATCTCACTGCAGATAAATGTAGACTCATGACCCCAATTGCTCCTGACACTGGGGTCTGAAGCCTGCATGAAAAACCAGTGCCCTCTGGCTCTCACTTTTCTGACTGACAGGGGCAGGACAGTGGATTATTCTAAGAAATACTGGGGAGCTGTAATTGGATGTGAGGTGAGGCAGGTGAGATTAACCAGCCTGTTTTGATCTTGCACAACGTGCTTTATACTGAGGCGTTTTTTGCTTATGGGCTTTCAGACCTCTCCTTATCCTTTGGTATCTTTCCTGAATTACAAGACTGTGGAGTGAGTAAAAAGACCACAGACAGGAAGGTTAAGGCATCATCAGGACAGGAATCAGCTTGACAGACAAGTTGGTCATTTTCCACATGTCATTTTCACATATTGTAGGATGTACATTTCCAATGTTTTGTTGTTATTTAGATTTCAAACATCCTTTGGTATTTTTCATGCCTCTTCCTCACCGCACAAGCTATTTATTATCATTAAATAAATCTTCTTCGCAGTCAATTAGCAACATCATCCAAATCAGTAGAATAAACTAATTTCCTCCTTGTGGTTGGACAACAAAATACTGTCTCCTTTTGTCAAGGCAAATAAGTTTCACTTCATTTTCCTCATCCAGCCTGGGCACAGTAAGCAGAGTTTGCTTTGCAAATGATTGTGCTTTGCTCCCATGTGTATCACTAAGATGGTACATTGACTCAAAGTGTTCTCCACATGTTCTTCCATAATTCCTTTGGTTGGAGCAATTAACACCAGCAGGAGAATGGAGTTAATGAAGACTAAACTATAGGGGAGGACTGTTCTCACACAACAAAATGGCCTGGGGATATTATTTGACAATGCGCTGATAGCAAGAGTGCCAAAGGAAGATACATTAGCACAGAAAAAGATATTGCAGTTCTGGAAAAGGTCCTGCATAATCAACAATACCGTACACTGTTAGTTCCACTTCAACAAGCAGACACTTCTGAAAGGGCATTCTGGAATTATGAAGAGTTTTATATCAGCTGCTTGGTCAGCAAATCGGCCAAGATGTGACGTTCAGCTATCAGGTCACTATGGTATCTTGGACTCCTTTTCTCTGGACACCACTCTGCAACACTTAAGTCAATTAACAAAATTGCTGGCTGCTTTCATCAGTTGAACAGGTGGTCTAATCTGCTTGTTTGTCCTATGGGCAGTGGATTGCAATAATATAGCAGTTCAATAATGGAGCAAGTTTCCAAATTAACCTCAGAGATAAGTGATTGCAAAGATGTCAAACAATTGAACATTTCAATTTAATGAAATTTGTTTTTGGAAGAGGAATTATGTTTAATCCAAGAACATGTCATTGCCACATATTGCTCCATCATGACCGCATGGATCTGGCGTAATGCTTGGTGCATTTCACCATATCTATAATTTTGTCTCAGGACTCAGCAGGGTCAGTGACTTGGAGCTGAGGTGAAAGGCAGTCATTGTAGATGTGGTCGTATTGGGCTGAAATTCATCTTGAGCCAGTCCTTACTATGTCACTGATGTACTTTGATGTTCTCTCCTGAGACAATATGAACACAGAATACCTGTAAGCACCATGAAGAAGTCAACAACACAATCTACAAGCGACTGATGGCTCTTTCTGAGCAGCAATAACCAACATCACAACAGATTTTACATCTGCATTTATGTTTATGGCACCATGCGACCTGAGCGTCAACCATTCACACTTACAGCTCACATTGATACACACACACACTGACTATAGAATCCCTACAGTGCAGAGAGCCATTTTGCCTATCGATTCTGCACCAATCCTCCAATGTCCACCCTACCCAGACCCAGCCTCCCCAACCTATCCCTGTAACCCCACATTTCCGATGGCTAATCCATCTAATCTGCACATCCCTGGACACTATGGGGCAATTTAGCCTGTCTAATTCACCTAACCTGTGCATCCTTGGACTGTGGAAGGAAGCTAGAGTACCCATACAAAACACACACACACACACACACTATATATATATACACACACATACAGTGAAGTATGATAAATCACTGGACTGGTTATCCTGGTACCCAGGCTAACATGAGATCAAATCCCTAAACACCAGATTTTTAAATTCAATTTAGTTTGCTAATGCCATTTATGCATGGAAATCTCCTATTACCTAGTGTGGCTTGCATGCGACTGCTGATCCAATGTGGTTGGCTTTAATTTCCTTCTGAAATGGCTAAGGAAGCCAGTCAGATTAAGGACACCTAGGGATGGGCAACAAATGTCAGGCATGCAAGAAATTAATTTTAGACAGTTGACTGATAAACACACACACACACACACACACACACTTCCATCAATCTCAAGCAAAGTTTTTTAAATGATTGTAAATTAGTAGTTACATTTTGGAGGGGTTTAGATGGTTTAAACAATGAAAACTAGCTCTAAATTGACATAATAAAAATGTGCCACATTTAGCACTCAGTTTGTAGTTATAATTGCTGTTTATGAAGATGTGAATTTAACTCGGGAGTGCAGAAACAGGATCCCCCCAAGTTTAGCCTTCAAGTGCTAATTAAGCTGACGGAACAATGTAAGTGAGATCCACTAAAAATGTGCAAAGCCCTGCAGGCACCTAGCAGCAACTTTCTCCACAGACTTGTAAACAGAAAGGAGAAGATGTACAAATAGACATTGCCTAATGGACATAGAAAACATTTGATATCCTCTGCTGCCGCACTGCTATATGCTCAGCGTGGTCTTACGATTTTCACCTATTTCTCTTGAAGGAAGACCTCCAAACAAAATGTCTAGTACCAAACAAGGTTGGCTATCAGTTTTTCAGGAAAATTCACAGTGAGGTTCCAGAACAGACAAACTAAAAGCAGGATAATAAAGTGTGAAGCTGGATGAACACAGCAGGCCAAGCAGCATCTCAGGAGCACAAAAGCTGACGTTTCGGGCCTAGACCCTTCATCAGAGAGGGGGATGGGGTGAGGGTTCTGGAATAAATAGGGAGAGAGGAGGACGCGGACCGAAGATGGAGAGAAAAGAAGATAGGTGGAGAGGAGAGTATAGGTGGGGAGGTAGGGAGGGGATAGGTCAGTCCAGGGAAGATGGACAGGTCAAGGAGGTGGGATGAGGTTAGTAGGTAGGAGATGGAGGTGTGGCTTGGGGTGGGAGGAAGGGATAGGTGAGAGGAAGAACAGGTTAGGGAGGCAGAGACAGGCTGGGCTGGTTTTGGAATGCAGTGGGGGGGGAGGGGAAGAGCTGGGCTGGTTGTGTGATGCAGTGGGGGGAGGGGACGAACTGGGCTGGTTTAGGGATGCGGTGGGGGCCAGGGAGATTTTGAAGCTGGTGAAGTCCACATTGATACCATTAGGCTGCAGGGTTCCCAAGCGGAATATGAGTTGCTGTTCCTGCAACCTTCGGGTGGCATCATTGTGGCACTGCAGGAGGCCCATGATGGACATGTCATCTAAAGAATGGGAGGGGAAGTGGAAATGGTTCATCTACCGCATCACACAATCAGCCCAGCTCTTCCCCTCCCCCTACTGCATCCCAAAACCAGCCCAGCCTGTCTCTGCCTCCCTAACCTGTTCTTCCTCTCACCCATCCCTTCCTCCCACCCCAAGCCGCACCTCCATTTCCTACCTACTAACCTCCTCCCACCTCCTTGACCTGTCCGTCTTCCCTGGACTGACCTATCCCCTCCCTACCTCCCCACCTATACTCTCCTCTCCACCTATCTTCTTTTCTCTCCATCTTCGGTCCACCTCCCCCTCTCTCCCTATTTATTCCAGAACCCTTAGCCCATCCCCCTCTCTGATGAAGGGTCTAGGCCCGAAACGTCAGCTTTTGTGCTCCTGAGATGCTGCTTGGCCTGCTGTGTTCATCCAGCTTCACACTTTATTATCTTGGATTCTCCAGCATCTGCAGTTCCCATTATCTCTGATACAAACCAAAATCAGGTATTGGTCAGTTAACACTTTGAAACTGTTGTGCTATAGCTGATATGATCACGTGCTCAATTCCACTTTCCTTGCTTACCTTCAATAATTTTTCACTCACTTGTTCATCAAGAATTTATTTTAAAAAAATTCAATAAAGTAGAGATAATGGAAACTGCAGATGCTGGAGAATCCAAGATAACAAAGTGTGTCACTGGATGAACACAGCAGGCCAAGCAGCATCTCAGGACCACAAAAGCTGACGTTTCGGACCTAGAGCCTGATGAAGGGTCTAGGCGCAAAACATCAGCTTTTGTGCTCCTGAGATGCTGCTTGGCCTGCTGTGTTCATCCAGTGACACACTTTGTTATCTTCAATAAAGCAGTTTTGATGCAGTAGCCAACGTTATAAGGAGTTAATTGAAGCGTTAGCCACCAAACTCCAGCAGTCTCTGTTATTGGCCAGTCTTTTTCCTGGCACTGAATTCCACTCCTGTACCATAATGCCATTTTACACCGAACATAGACTAAAGTGCCATTTCAGCTCAGTGACCTATCTTGACATTTTGCATACTTGTTAACACCTGAACACACTGCTAACAATTGTCCCATCAATGCCTGTATACTAATGTCAGGCTGAAGTTGGAGTGTCTTTGTGATAATTGCTGTGTTAGTTTGGATAGGCTGTGCATCAATGTTATTGTCAGGTTGGAGTGTTTATGAGTTAATGGCTGTGTGAGGTGAAACTAAAATCAATTAGTCAGATAAATACATACTCAGATCTCATGTTAAGTAGGTATATTGGTGCAAATCATGCATATGATTAAGAACTGAGACAGTCGATGCAGATCACAATGCGGGCTCTATCCATGGTCCAGAAAGACACATACACCGTATTACAAAGATTTATTCCATGAAGCTGATTGCTGTCAGATGAAATCGACACAAACACAAATTGGAAGATTTATTAGGATCCCTGGCTAGCCATTGTAAGAAAGCAGCAGGCCACACATCACGAGGTTTTAAAATAACACATCCTTAAACTATTTTTTTAGAACATAGAAAAGTACAGCACAGTACAGGCCCTTCGGCCCACGATGTTGTGCCGTGGAATATTCCTAATCCAAAAATAAAATAACCTAACCCACATTCCCCTCAATTCACTGCTGTCCATGTGCATGTCCAGCAGTCGCTTAAATGTCACTAATGACTCTGCTTCCACGACTACCACTGGTAAACTATTCCATGAGCTCACAACTCTCTGGGTGAAGAATCTCCCTCTGACGTCTCCTCTATACCTTCCTCCTAACACCTTAAAACTATGACCCCTCGTGGCAGTCAATCCTGCCCTGGGGAAAAGTCTCTGGCTATCGACTCTATCCATGCCTCTCATTACCTTGTACACCTCGATCAGGTCACCTCTCTTCCTCCTTCTCTCCAGAGAGAAAACTCTGAGCTCAGTCAACTTCTCTTCGTAAGACAAGCCCTCCAGTCCAGGCAGCATCCTGGTAAACATCCTTTGCACCCTCTCCAAAGCCTCCACATCTTTCCTATAATAGGGCAACCAGAACTGGACACAATATTCCTAGTGTGGTCTCACCAGGGTTTTGTAGAGCTGCAGCATAACCTCACGGCTCTTAAACTCGATCCCCCTGTTAATGAAAGCCAAAACATCATATGCTTTCTTAACAACCTTATCCACCTGGGTGGCAACTTTGAGGGAGACATTTAATTAACACTTCGATCTTGAAATTCTCTGCCTTGTGTTCAAACCCCTCAATAACCTCTCCTGCCCTCAACTCTGTAATCCCTAAGAGAATCAACCAACTTTCCAAGGTTACAGCTGTCCTCCAGATTTCCTCTCTGTAGCAAGTGCCAATTTTAATTACACCACTTTCGGCAATCACGCCTTTAGGTGCTTGGGCCCTAAGCTCTGGAATTCCTTCCATAAGTTTCCCTACATTCTTTCCTTCTTTAAAATTGATGCTTTACATTGTTTCTTTGACAGAGATCGTTAGGTAACTGTTACATATCCTCATGTAACAGTTTGAGGATTGTATCAGATTGTGACCTGATTTGCTCTCCTGAAGCATTTGGCACTTTTAGTTGCCTCACATGGAATATTTTTAAAAAAAGCTAACAGGAAACATAAAGGCAGACTGCAAGATCTTTTTGGGCTACATCAAAAGGGAAAGATTAGGAAAGACAAACATAGGTCAATTACAAATGGGGGAGGGGAGTTTATAGCAGAAGATAGCAAATGATTATTCAGTATCTTCCTTCCAGAAGAAACAGAAAATCTTCCCAAAATACGAAGGATTCAACGATATATAAAAATCAGGAACCAACTTGTATTTTTAAGGAAGTAATACTTGACAAATTAACTGTATTAATGGTTGCTAAATCATAAAGTACTAAGGAAGGTGACTCCAGACATAATGAATGTGTTGGTGGTTATCTTTGAAAATTCTATAGATACTGGAAAGTATCCCACAGACTGTGACATACGATATATAACACCACTACTTACACACGGAGGGAGAGAGAAAGAGAAAATGAAAAATAAATGCCTATTAGCTTGACATTAGTAATAGACAAATGCTAGACTCCATTGTAAATGATGTGATGAGTTGCTACTTAAACAGTTATGCCTTTTGGAAGAGGGAGTATGTACTTCTGAAAGGGTTTTGTGCTCAGCAAAACAATTAGAGTTGTTTGAGGATTTATTTGTAGCTTAGATAACAGAGAACAAGTAGATGTGTTATTGTCAGACCTTTAGAGGGATTTTGGAAAGGACACAAACAGGAGGTTAACAAATAAAAATGTAGAGCATGAAATGGGAGAAATATATTGGTTATGGTCCGAGAATTGATAAATAGACAAAAAAAAACAAAGAGTAGGAACATGTCATGTGAGGAAGTTTGAAAGAACATAAAGAGGAAAGGGCAAACACATTTTCCTTAACATTGAATCCAACATCAGAAGCTTGTCTGGAGAACCAATGTTATAACTAAATTAAATAAATTTGCTTGAGGGTAGAGACAGAGGGTGGGGTTTGCTTTTCAGACTGGAGGCCTGACCAGCGGTGTGCCACAATGATCAGTGCTGGGTCCACTGCTTTTGTCATTGTACAAATGACTTGGATGTGAACTTAAGAGATATGGTTAATGAGTTTGCTGATGACACCAAAATTGGGGGCATGGTAGACAGTGAAGACGGTTAGCCTGGGTACAACTCTAAATCAATCAGTTGGGCCAAGGATTGGCAGATAAGAGTTTAATTTAGATAAATGTGAGGTGTTGCATTTTGGTAAAGCAAACCAGGGCAGGTCTTATACACTTAATGGTAGGGCCCTGGTGTGTATTGCCGGCCTGTGAGACCAAGTGGTATATGTGCATAGTTCCCTGAAAGTGGAGTTGTAGGTCGTCAGTTTGGTGGAAAAAAAATGTTTTTTACACTTCCTTTATTGGTCAATGCATTGAGTATAGGAGTTGGGATGCCATGTTGCAGCTGTACAGGACACTGGCTAGACCACTTTGAAATACTGCATTGAATTTTGGTCTAGAGATAATGGGAACTGAAGATGCTGGAGAATCCGAGATAACAAAGTGTGGAGCTGGATGAATACAACAGGCCAAGCAGCATCTTAGAAGCACAAAAGCTGACGTTTTGGGCCTAGACCCTTCATCCCTCTCCCACTCCCCCTTTTCTGATGAAGGGTCTAGGCCTGAAACGTCAACTTTTGTGCTCCTAAGATGCCGCTTGGCCTGCTGTATTCATCCATCTCTACACTTTGTTATCTTGGATTCTGGTCTCCTTGCTATAGGAAGGATGTTGTGAAACTTGAAAGTGTGCAGAAATGATTTACAAGGGTGTTGCTGGGGTCAGAGGACTTGAGCTACTGGGACAGGCTGAATAGGCTGGAACCATTTTCCTTGGAGCTTTGGAGGTTGAGAGGTGACTTTATAGAAGTTTACAAAATCATGAATGGCATGGAATAGGGTGAATAGCTAAGGTATTTTTCTTGGAGTGAGGAAGTCCATTACTAGATATCATTGGCTTAAGGTGAGGGGGAAAGATTTAAAAGGGAGCTAAGGGGCAACTTTTTCACACAGAAGGTGGTGTATGTATAGAATGAGCTGCCAGAAAATGGTGGAAGCTGGTACATATGCAACATTTGAGAGGAGTCTGGATGGGTGAATGAACAGGAAGGATTCAGAGGAATATGAGTCAAATGTTGGCAAATGGGACAAGATTAATTTAGGATATCTGGTCAGGATAGATGAGTTGCAATGTTCTGTACAACCCTCACTCTAAATTGAACATATGCATAGGCAAGTAAATAGTGTAAGCCTGATAATTACATTGTTCAAAGATAAGTAATCAAATACTTATTAAAGGCAATTTTAAAGTCAGTGAGGAGTGGGTGGGAACGAAAATGTTGTAAAATTCACTAAACCAATCCCAGTCTGTCACAAGCGCACTATCATCCAGGCTTAGCAGGAGTGCATAATCCTCTATGTGAGTAACGTGGGCATTAGAGGTGGACAAGTCATTATAACAGAACATACCTAAAGAGATTTTAAAAAGTGATTTGAATTTAACGCCTCCAGTATAGGGTTTTCTGTAGCTCAGAAAATTTGCAAGTAAACAGGAAGATCCTCCTTCATGAGGACGCTTAAAGTTCAGATTGCCTCATCTTGATGGTAAAAAGTTTATTGTTCATCACGATCTTTTTGTGCCCCCTCTCACAGCAAAAAACAAGTCAGAGTTTTTGAAATCACGATTGTGTTACGGAAGTTTGGAAGCTTTTAAGCAGACACCACCCAGATGGACATAAGGAGAAGACACATCAATGACTTTCAAAGAATGAGATGATGAAGCCAATCAGTAGAACTGACCCAGCTCACTTAGGAGATCTATTGGTTCACATAACAGCGAAGTGCACAATGGAAGGTACACGGCAAGATATCTAGAGGATGTAGATCTGAAAATTGGAGGGCTAGCAATATTAACAGCAGAATGAGCACTGGCAGGGTTAAGAGCAGAATGGAGGACATCTGAGAGAAGGACAGCAGAATCTAGAGCATAGAGGAGGACAGTGAAAGGAGAGTAACAGGGGTGCTGAGCTTGGCAGGCTGTGCAGACATCAGCAGCGACTAGAGAAACTATTCCTTGCTGCACTTATTAAACAAACGTTGTCCAATGCAGATAATTGTTGCTGGGTTAAATTTTAAATCTGCCAGGATCCTTCCAGCTCACTACTGAAGACATCACTTAGTTAAATGAATGCAAATAAATGTGACAGGTTGTTTAGTGGGGTGAGAACTTCCTCTGTACAAATAGCAATAAGAATCTAAATATTCTAATTTTTTCTGCTATAATCTCGTTAATCATAGATTTTAGGCTAACAGGACTGTAGTTATCCATTTTCAGCCTTTACCCTTTCTTGAACCAAAGGGCGACATCTTCTATTTTCCAATCAATCAGGACTGTTCCAGAATGTAAGGAATTTTGAACAATTACAACCAATACATCTGCTATTTGTGCTAGAGATAATGGGAAATGCAGATGCTGGAGAATTCCAAGATATTAAAATGTGAGGCTGGATGAACACAGCAGGCCAAGCAGAATCTCAGGAGCACTCCTACGACACTTCCGCCATTTACAATCCGACCCCACCACCCAAGACATTTTTCCATCCCCACCCGTCTGCTTTCCGGAGAGACCACTCTCTCCGTGACTCCCTTGTTCGCTCCACACTGCCTTCCAACCCCACCACACCCGGCACCTTCCCCTGCAACCGCAGGAAATGCTACACTTGCCCCCACACCTCCTCCCTCACCCCCATCCCAAGTCCCAAGATGACATTCCACATTAAGCAGAGGTTCACCTGCACATCTGCCAATGTGGTATACTGTATCCATTGTACCCGGTGTGGCTTCCTCTACATTGGGGAAACCAAGCGGAGGCTTGGAGACCGCTTTGCAGAACACCTCCGCTCAGTTCGCAACAAACAACTGCACCTCCCAGTCGCAAACCATTTCCACTTCCCCTCCCATTCTTTAGATGACATGTCCATCATGGGCCTCCTGCACTGCCACAATGATGCCACCCGAAGGTTGCAGGAACAGCAACTCATATTCCGCCTGGGAACCCTGCAGCCTAATGGTATCAATGTGGACTTCACCAGTTTCAAAATCTCCCCTTCCCCAACCGCATCCCTAAACCAGCCCAGTTCGTCCCCTCCCCCCACAGCACCACACAACCAGCCCAGCTCTTCCCCCCAACCCACTGCATCCCAAAACCAGTCCAACCTATCTCTGTCTCCCTAACCGGTTCTTCCTCTCACCCATCCCTTCCTCCCACTCCAAGCCGCACCCCCATCTACCTACTAACCTCATCCCACCTCCTTGACCCGTCCGTCTTCCCTGGACTGACCTATCCCCTCCCTACCTCCCCATCTATACTCGCTCCACCTATCTTCTTTACTCTCCATCTTCGGTCTGCCTCCCCCTCTCTCCCTATTTATTCCAGTTCCCTCTCCCGATCCCCCTCTCTGATGAAGGGTCTAGGCCCGAAACGTCAGCTTTTGTGCTCCTGAGATGCTGCTTGGCCTGCTGTGTTCATCCAGCCTCACATTTTATTATCTTGCTATTTGTGCTGTCATGTCTTTCACGATCCACAGATCTTAAATGGGCGCTTGTCAGTGTTTAGGTTAAACAGTTACTTCAGCTCTCTTTCCCTGGGAATGATAACTGTTTCAAGTTCGTTCTTCCTCCCTCACAACTCTTGATCTTCATTTATCATTTGGGAGATGTTAAGTTTTATACTATGAAGACAGACAGAAAATATTTGTTCGCAGCCAGCACCACTTCCTTAAATAACACACCCTTTCTTTCCCCTCCTCCCTCATCCCTATCCCAGGCCCCAAGATGACTTTCCACATTAAGCAGAGGTTCACCTGCACATCTGCCAATGTGGTATACTGCATCCATTGTATCCGGTGTGGTTTCCTCTACATTGGGGAAACCAAGCGGAGGCTTGGGGAATGCTTTGCAGAACACCTCCGCTCGGTTCGCAATAAACAACAGCACCTCCCAGTCGCAAACCATTTCCACTCCCCCTCCCATTCTTTAGATGACATGTCCATCATGGGCCCCCTGCAGTGCCACAATGATGCCGCCCGAAGGTTGCAGGAACAGCAACTCATATTCCGCTTGGGAACCCTGCAGCCCAATGGTATCAATGTGGACTTCACCAGCTTCAAAATCTCCCCTTCCCCCACCGCATCCCAAAACCAGCCCAGTTCGTCCCCCCTCCACTGCATCCCAAAACCAGCCCAGCTCTTCCCCTCCACCCACTGCATCCCAAAACCAGTCCAACCTGTCTCTGCCTCCCTAACCTGTTCTTCCTCTCATCCATCCCTTCCTCCCACCCCAAGCCGCACCTCCATCTCCTACCTACTAACTTCATCCCACCTCCTTGACCTGTCCGTCTTCCCTGGACTGGCCTATCCCCTCCCTACCTCCCCACCTATACTCTCCTCTCCACCTATCTTCTTTTCTCTCCATCTTCGGTCTGCCTCCCCCTCTCTCCCTATTTATTCCAGAACCCTCACCCCATCCCCCTCTCTGATGAAGGGTCTAGGCCCGAAACGTCAGCTTTTGTGTGCCTGAGATGCTGCTGGGCCTGCTGTGTTCATCCAGCCTCACATTTTATTATCTTTCTTTCTCACACTCTGGCTTTCCTTTCTTTCTTATTCAAATACCTGTATATATCCATACTTTCCTTCTTTATATCATTAGGTGTTATATCATCTTCTGATGCTCTGCTTTCTCAGTTTTTTTGTATTATTTTCACTGTTCTTTGCTGGGTCTTAATGCTTGTTCAATCCTTTGACCTTCCATTGGATTGTGGTTGCTTTGTGTATCCGTAATTTTGTATTTTAGCACTTCCCTTCTAAAAATCTCTTACTTTTTGTTTAAAAGTTAGGTATTTTAGGTGAGGGATGACGAGATTTCCTGCTGATTTTGTGTGTGACTTTAGAATTATTCATTTCAGAAGATGGTGGAGGCAGTTTTATTGAATGTATTTCATTGGAGCAATGGTTATTGTGGGCTGTTCATATCCAAATGCAGGAACAGCTGGACAAATTGGAGGTTTGAGGTGACAAATGTCAAGTAACTTCTTTACCACACAAATGCCAAGCTATGACGGTGTGATCAAAAAGACCCTATTGCTTTGTGCAGGGGAAATAATGTTTAACTAATCTATTTGGTTATTTTGGGGGCAAAGTAAAATTTGTTGTGAATAGAGGGAAACTGGTAGATTTCTGGAAGCTTGGATTTCTGGAAGACTTTCTATGACTGTCAGGCAGGCTAAACACTTCTGGCACTGCATTCTGGACCAGGACACATTGTCGTTGTCCCACACTCAGGGATGATCTTGGTGACAGCCCCACATTTTAATGGAAAAGTGATCTCCTTCTGGAGTCTGACTATGCCCAGCACAAATCAATGGAATAATCCTTACACCTGTTCATTCTAAATCAATATTCATCAGCAATTACCACCTCCTTCCTAAACATTTTGGCTTCTTTAAGTTCCATTGCTCCTTGAAATAGCCAAGCTGAAGTCGCATGACATGGGCATACTGCATCTACAGTTGTAGCTTGGAAGGAGACTTGAACCAGGAACGAAACAGGAATCAGACCACAAGACCATACAGAATAGGAACAGAAGCAGACTATTCAGCCCATTGAATCTGTTACTTCTTTCAATGAGATCACGACTGATCTGATACTTCTGAACTTCATTTTACTGCCTTTTCTTCAAAACCCTTGATTCCCTTGCAGGTTAAAAATCTGCCTATCTCAGCCTTTCTTATACTTAATGACCCAGTCTCAACAGCCCTCTGTGGTAAAGAATTCCACAGATTCACATTCCTCTAAGAGAAGAAATTTCTTCTTTCTCCTTATCGCCAATGTGCGACCCCTTATTCTGAGATTATGCTCCCGGTCTTAGAATCTCCTACAAGGGGAAACACATCTATTCTGCCAAGTCCCTTAGCAGTGTTGTGTGTTTTATTCTTTTTTATTTATTCACCTCAACTTTTTATTCATTTATTCTACTCAACTTGAATAAGTACAGGCCCAACCTACTCAACCCTTAAAGGGGAAACAACCTTTCTGCATCTGCCCCGTCATGTTCTCACATGTTTCAATAAGGTTTTTTTCTCATTCTTTGCAATTCCAATGAGTACAGTTGAGTAGAGAGCAGATGTTCTGACCTGTTAAGCTTCCTTGCATGTTTTGAGTTCACTCTTTTCCATCTTGAAGAGCATATTCCCAACACTGTAGTACACTGTAGACTGTGTCTGTAGGCACATCAGGTCACACAGAGACACAGTCATGTGGTAAGTTGGGCCTACTTGCTATCACTCAGTCCTGGTTAACTTAAAATTGAAGGCAGTTCTCCTCATAAGCGACAAATTAAGAGCACTTGAGAAAAGAACTTTGCAAGGATGAAGAGAAAGAGCAGAAATGTGGAAATAGTTAGCTCTGTTAAAGAGCTATCATAAGCTTGATGGGCCAAATGGCCTTGTGCCAAGCTATATCAACTGATGAAGTTAGATTTCATTAAGATGTGAAAAGAAATGTGAAAAGGTAGCCTGCCAAGTAATGTGTGTTTGAGTAAAGGCACCAGCCACCCTGACTTAGAACTATATCACTGCTTCGTCACTGCAACTTAGTCAAATTCCTGAAACTATTTTCTAAACAGTACTGTGGAAGTGCCTAGACATCATGGATTACAGTGGTTCAAGGAGTCAGCTCACCATCACCTTCTCAAGGACAATTAAGGATAGGAAATAAAAGTTGATTTTGCTAGAGACAAGCACATCCCTTGAAAGAATAGTAATAAAGTTAGTTATGCTGCAAGACATACCTCATTCACGATAAACCACTGTGGGACTTTACAAAGTGAGTTTTATAAATGTAAGTTCTTCCTTTTGACAGATGCTGGGAGAGCATGGATGGTAATGTTTCATGAAGGAGTTTAACAATTCCTGGAGAAAAAAGACAAGCTCAATTCTGACTTTCTAGGAGATAAATCACTGTACAGATGAATTACAAGGGTTATAAATGTAAGCTGATGCGAGCTGACTTGTAGAGTGTGGAATATTTAAACTTCATATTGTGTATCAGACTACATGACTTAACGAGGACTGATACTTTTTCATGTGGATAGCACTGACTGGGCTAACTTTTCTTCAGTCAACCCTAATCACTTTTGAGAATGTGTAGCGCTGCAGTGGCTGCAGAGGAAGGTCCAAAGTGAGTGCTGTTCAGAAGGGAATGCCAGGATTTTGACCCCATGATAACGAAACGACACTGATGTACTTCCAAGTCAGGATGCTGTGTGAATTCCAGGAGCTGGTGTTCCCACAGAGCTGCTGCTGCCCTTGTCGCTCTCAAAGATGGGAATTCACTATTGTGTATTTACATTAGCGCTCGGTGCAGAAGGTATGAATGTTTAAGGGATGGATGGGGTGCCTGTCAACTGGCCACGGGTTCGAGATGGTGTCCTGTTTCCCTTCATTCAAAAAACAGACTTATATTGGGAACTGCAGATGCTGGAGAATCAGAGATAACAAAGTGTGGAGCTGGATAACACAGCAAGCCAAGCAGCATCTCAGGAGCACAAAAGCTGATGTTTCAAGCCTCGACCCTTGTTTTCTCTTATTTTGGGCAATTTCCCACTTTGCTGGGTAGGTGTCAATAAATGTGATATTCCACTTGGAGCACCTCGTATGGATTCACTGAAACCCCAGTGGAGATCTGTAAGCAGACCAGGGCTAGCTACACTGTGGAAAAAGCCTTTGCAATTCATCGTTACATACCTGTGCACCCACCTCCACCCTCCCTGCAACCCTGCCCACAGTTTAAAGGTTTCCACGTTACACAGCGGACTTGCTCCTGAACTGATCTAGATTGGCACACAATTTGTGGAGAGGCGTTTTGTTTTGAGACTATTTCTCCTCATGGTTCCACGTTTTCAAACCCAGCAGATTTCTGCATTAGATTCTGTGGCCCAATAAATTATTAGTACTGACAGTAACATTTGTCACAATTAACGAGACTGCATAGAATCTAGTTCAACCAGCCTTGGACCTCAGAGAGTTTTACTGTGGCATTTATGTAGATTAGCTCTTAATCCAACAATAACACTTAAACAAATGCAGCAACGGGATTGACAGCGGAAACATAGGGAAAAATGAATTATTCAGCAGCTCAAGGGGCATGAAGCATTTATTCTCTTTTATCTATAGTTTATTTTATTCTACTCAGGGGGTTTGGCTCAACGTAGGATTAAACAACAAGTGTCTCTTCAGCCCATCCTCAGCTTCTCAAAAGAGCAGCACAATTAATCCCACTTCCATTTCTCACCTCCCACCCACATCTCTTCTCCAGAGCCCTTCAAAGTTTGTTCCTTTACAAACATAGCTGCAATTCCCTTTGCGATGTTGTTATTGAATCTGCTTCTGTCACTCTTTCGTGCTGGGATGTGGTTGATGCAAGGCAATGGTGGAACTCAATCTGTCAGCTGCTCTTCAAGTGAGGAGTCTACAGGTGTGATTGGACTTGTCAGATATAAGGAGTCACCTGCGTAGAGTAACAACACTTTTCGCAGCCAGCATATTGTTTCGGTAATTTCTCTGTCATGAAAACCACACTGCTGTGACCACCGTTGTAACTAGTGGCTAAGTGCAATTTGATGGAGAAATAATTACAGCTGTCAGGTGGAGACAGAGGCCTAATGGAATTATCACTGGGCTGTTAACGCAGAGGCCCAAATAATGTCCCTGGGACCCAGCCATCACGGTGGGATTTGAACTCATTAAAAATATCTGGAATTAAGAATCTAATGACGATCATGAATCCATTGTCAATTATTAGGGGAAAAACCCATCTGGTTCACTAAGGTCCTTTACGGAAGGAAACTGCCACCCTTACCTGGTCTGGCTTACATGTGACACCAGACCCACAGCAATGTGGTTGACTCTCAACTGCCCTGTGGGCAATGAGGAATTGACAATAAATGCTGCCTGGCCAGCGATGCCCTCATCCTGTGAATAAATAAAGGGAAAATAAAACCTCTCTCCTTTCAAGAGAGAAGTTGCAGTAGCATTGAAAATGAGTGCAGTTCAATGAGACACTTGTTAACACATGATTTTGTCAACTTTTTGCTGTTTAAGTGAGACATGCCTTCTTTTATTCATAGGATGAGGGTGTCACTGGCTCTACCAGCATTTATTTCCCATCCCTAATTACCCAGAGGGCAGCTTAAGAGTCACTCACATGGCTGTGGCTCTAGTTCTGGAGTCGGATGAAGGGCAGACCAGGTAAGGATGACAGTTTCCTTCCCTAAAGGACATCAGTGAAACAAATGAAGTTTCCCCTTCCCACCCCCAAACAATCAGTTCATGGTCATCATTAGATTCTTAATTCCACCATTTACTGTGACAGGATTTGAACCTAGGTCCCCAGAACATTACCTGGGCCTCTGGAGTAACAGTCCAGCAATAATACCACAAGGCCATCACCTCTCCTGCTTACTGTTAAATAGACTGTTGACCATGGACTCTGCTGTAACTCCTGGTCAATAGATTTCAATTGAATGTGAGGCTAATTCATTCCTCGCTTTCACAAGATACAAATTAGCAGCAAGTTTCACTGGTCAACATTCTTTTCTGCAGTCCTGTAGCAGTGAACATGATTTCCAGTTCAGTTAAAAGCAGCAAACTCAGCAGCGCACTGGATTAAATGCTGGCCTGTATGACCTGGATAACTGAAACAGTACACACACCCACTCAATATATTCAACAAATAAAGACCTGCTAACCATGCGTTGCAGTATGGCCAATATTGCTTCGTTCCTAATTTGTGAAGAACCAGGATCCTTTGTTTAATCATTTTTAGTGGGGAATATGAGATTCCCCAAATTTTTTTCCTAGTCACTAGGTGCCTTTGAGAATAAAGTGGTGAACCATCTGCCTTTTGAATTAGTGCAGTACAGTTAATAGTATTGCCCCATGATGCCACTGGAGAAAAAAGAAGCAAGTACAGGGACTGAAGCAGGTATCCTGTTAAGCAATAGGGAAGGCTGCCAGGTGTGCTGTCAAACACGGGATTGCCAGGGCTTCCTTGTGACGCCCCAAAGGTACACAATCTTGCAATTCTTGAACCATAAAGGAATGAAAGTTATATTATTGCCCACCCTGTCAGAAATTTTAGATGTTCTGAGATATCATTCGCCCTTGACTCCTTTTTTTTTGCTCTGGAAGACAACCTTTCAGACATAAGGTGGTTGAGAGGTGACTTAATTGAACCATATAAAATAATCAGAGGATTGGATAGGGTGGATAGGGAGAGCCCCTTTCCTAGGATGGTGACGGTGAGCACGAGGGGGCATAGCTTTAAATTGAGGGGTGAAAGATATAGGACAGATGTCAGAGGTAGTTTCTTTACTCAGAGAGTAGTAAGGGAATGGAACGCTTTGCCTGCAACGGTAGTAGATTCGCCAACTTTAGGTACATTTAAGTCGTCATTGGATAAGCATATGGACATACATGGAATAGTGTAGGTTAGATGGACTTCAGATCGATATGACAGGTCGGCACAACATCAAGGGCCGAAGGGCCTGTACTGTGTTGTAACGTTCTATAAAATTAAAACAAAGAACTGGAGCTCTGAAGCGAATATAGAGATTGAGGGAGAAACGCAGAAAGTCTGGCAAGATCTATGGAGATAAAGCAAAGTTAATGGTTCACGTCAGGGGACTCTTCAGAACTGAGACATCTCTTTCAGACATTTCTTGATCTCATTATTAGCACTGAAATGCTATCTTTTAAAGTATTACTTGATGTCAATTGTACTAAACAGATTTAGATTGACTGGCCAAGTTGTTATCAGCTAATGTAATTATTGTTAATTGTCATGGAATGTAACATCACCCCACTCTAGCATTTATCAGTTAAACATCATCTGATTGCTTTCAGTGCTTTTGGTTGACTGAATGGGCAGGTAAAAGAAAAATTAACTATGTTCTTGCATTGAGAAAATTGACTATATTCCATTGTAGTTTAGCATACTGTTTTCACCATTTTCTATGCACAAGCAGATTGAATAAAGCGGCGTCTTGAGAATTCTCATACATTTTTATTTCTTTGTCAGTCTTTGAGACAATAAAAGTGTGAGTTATCAACTTTTTGATAATTGCTATATAATGTTCACTGAGAGTTAATTTTCGATTATATTATTGCAGTGGTTAAAACATTGTAGAGTACAGGGTAATTAAGAGTAAATTCATCTGTGTACAGTTTACGTGGGGGTAAATGTTCAGTTTCTGAGAAATATTGTTGATTATATACATTAAGTGAGTCAATTTTCAAACCCACCTTATTTATACATGACTTTTCAGCTAGCTTACATATTACACTCACACTGTTTTTGATCTTTATTTTATAACATCCCATTTTGTGTTTGCACATCTTCCCCAAATGTAAAACCATGTTTTTCATCTCACTTTCTTTTTCTTCAGGGTAAAATTTCAAGAATTACAGAAATGACAATTTCAGTGATTCTTTGCAAACGTTACAATGAGTATTGGCTCTCAAGTATTAACTTGTGAACTGATAGGTTTTCAATATTTATGAATCACAAAAAGAATAGAAAGCTTACTTCATGGTCTCAATATTTCAAACATTCACTTTCACATTTTATTTTTCTCATTATTTTTCATTGATACAAAGAATTTTCCAAATTGGGCTGTATAGTCTGGTCAACAGAATCAGGGTGGCAAACTAGTGGGATAGGCAACTGTGGTATCTGACCAGTGTTGTGGGAGGACTGTTGCCAGGGTTGGCAGTATGAAAAAGAGTCCCATCCCACAAGAGACAGAGCTTCACCCTGAACTTCCTCCATCCCTAATCATTGAATCTGCCCCAGAGTTCTCCCTGACATCTCTGACCACCTCCACCCTGATCCTTAAACCTCCCCTCCAAATCTTATCTGCAATCACTTTGCCAAAACTTTCTCACTCCCTCACTCTCTTCCCGGCCCCCCCCCCCCCCCCCCCCCCCCCCCCCGCTTTCTTCCCAGTCTCTTCACATCCCCTCAATCTCTAATTGTCCCCAATATCTCCTCCATACTCTCTCTCCAAATCTCTCCCTCCTCCAACTTCTCCACTTCCTAATTGTTTGTCTCTCATCTAATTTCAACATTTTGCCACAATTTTTCCTTTGCACACAATGCTGTCTTTGTCCAGAATATCTGTTTCTCACTCCCAATCACTGAATCTTCTCACACAAAGGGGAAAACTGGGCAGTAACTAGGCTTCAATCAGACCTAAAGAATACATAACCTCACCATTTGCTGCAACCCACCAAGGGAGCTTATTTCTGAAGTTGTGAGCATATCATATCACAGAATCCCTACAGTGTAGAAACAGGATATTTGGCCCATCAATTACAAACCAACCCTTTGAACAGCATCCCACCCAGATATGCTCCTTACCCTTTCCCTGCATTTCCCTTGCCTAAACTCCCTCGCCTGCACATCCCTGGACACAATGGGTAACTTAGCACGGTCAATCCACCTAAACTGCACATCTTTGGGTTGTGGGAGGAAACTGGACCACCAGGAAACCCATGCAGACATGGCAGAACATCCAAACTCTACAAAGACACTTGTCTGAGGGTGGAATTGAACCCAGGTCCCTGGCACTACAAGGCAGCAGTGCTAACCACTGATCCACCATGCTACCTCTTGCACAGGGGCTCATTGCACTCTGTAAGGGCCTAGATCAAGCCCATAAACTGGTTGAAGACTCAAGTGCTCACCTATTGAAGACACAGAGTCACAACAATAACATGCCTCAACTATAATACATAATTATCCACCAACTGTTCCATCATGTCTCGCGATCACATGCAAGACTATACCTCAGGCTTCTCTACTCCATCTCATTGCATTCTAAACTGGACGTTAAATCATAGGGGACATTGTGTCTTAGAAGTACAGGAGGGAGATGGAACAGATGTTGCTCAGAATGACTGTGAAGAGAATATTGATCCATTGGCATTGAAGTGGAATGTTTGCAAACTAAATCAGGAGAGAATCTGCAGGTGATAGAAGCTTTTGAACATTAGCAACCAAATTAGTTTTACAGGAATTACTGAGAGAGACTGATTGGGCAAAGGTATAGATTAAAGTAAAACACATTGATCTCACCTTCTGATAATAAATACTGAGGAGGTAGAACAAAGAGGAACAGGGAGAAAAGCAGGGATAAAACTCATAAATCCAAGGGGTGGGAGAGATTGGTGTGGGATAGGAAACGAGATGGAGTGAGAGAATGAGGGAAGGAAATGGAGATGTTTGTAGGGATAGGGTAAGACGGAAAAACTGTGGGGTGAAGCATTTGGAGTTATTTCACATTGTTCCAATGAGACCAGGGTTTACCACCTCAACTGTGCAGCTTTGGCACTGGCAATGATTATTCCAAAATCTATCCATGGGAAAAGTGGTAAGGCATGAGGCTAGCCTTAGAGTGAGCAAGATCATCCCACTCCAGGCATGGTGTTTTATTTCAGTGTTAACGGGCGAGCTCACAGACACACAGAACTGAAATCATAACCTCCTTGTTGGAGTCAGCTGATCAGTAGGATCTTGACCATAGTGTCATTCGCTGCTGCAATGATTGTGGATCAGTGGCTCACAGTACAGGACCCAACTTTGTGGTGCAGTAATAGAGTCCCAGCCTCTGAGCTGGGAGGCCAGGCACACGTTTCCCCTGCTGTTGAGATATAACATCACACAACTACACAGGTTAATCTACAATATCAAAGGAGATGATGATGTAGTGGAAATGTCACTAAACTAACAATTCACTGGAACAAAAAGTTGCAGGAAAAGCTCAGCAGGTCTGGCAGCATCTGTGGAAGAAAAAACAGAGGTAATGTTTCAGGTCCAGTGACCCTTCCTCAGAATTCACTGGACTCAAAATGTTAACTCTGATTTCTCTCCACAGATGTTGCCAAACACCTACTGAGTTTATCCAGCAATTTCTGCTTTTGTGTTTCAGATTTCCAGCATCTTCAGTTCTTTGGGTTTTTTTTCCTTAAAAGTAATCCAGAACCCCAGGCTAACTTTGTGGAAACATGGGTTCAAATCCCAGATAATGAAATTTGAATTCAATGAAAGTCTAGAATATAGATCTATTCAAATGGATCACATAACCATTGCTCGATTGTCAGGAAAACGTCACATTCTTCAGGTAAGGAAACTGTCATCTTTACCTGGCCTAGTCTTCATGTGACTCCTGACCCACAGCAATGTGGTTGCCTCTTAATTGCTAACTGGGCAATTAGGGATGGGTATTAAAATGATGGCCTGGGCCATAAATACTGGTATATGATGGCCATGTCCCTTGAATGAATACTTGAAAGCACTTTGGTTACTTAATTGAAGTCATACAGCCTTTTAATAATTGAGGGGTTTCAGAAATTGTGTGCTTTGGGTGGTTTTTGGCCTTTTGTGTGTTTATTTTCCCCTCAACCATACTTGATAGTTTGTTTTATTTTTAGTTTCATACATTTTGAGGTTGTTTTTATGGTTCATATTTTTGTACAGTTTCTAGTTTCATAGTTATTATCTGTGCAATTTTCATAACTATGTATTTAATTTCAGATACTTGCATGATAATTTCTTTTCTCTGCATTCTGCTGCCTTTTACAAGTACAGGGCTTGCTGATTGCAATCCATGGCAATTTACATCAAATGAACAGCACATCTGAGCTGTCTTGAGAGCTTTGTTTCAATAGCTTTGAGAGCCTTGATGTTTTGATGCCGATCAGAGATTATTCAATACCCAAAGATGCATCCTGCCTCAATGATGTTTATGAGTGTTATCCACTCATTCGAAAGACAGTTGCTAGCTGCACTATTTGTAAAAGTAATAAAAATAAAATCGATGTAAAAAAATTATCCGGCTGTGTCCAAATCCTTCTATAATATAAAAGTCGCAGGCCTTCAAATATAATGAAGGAACAGATGCTAATGACAGCTTCGGACTTGATTTACATACTTAAGGTAAAACCTTACTGTCTTCCTTCAACTTTGGGAAATGAAAACAGGGTCAGAGAGGGTATATGATGTATTTGAAACAGTCCTCCCACCACCCCATCTCTTACCTCATCACAGCTGATTCACTTTCAGGCAGAAAAAGAGATAAAATTAAGACCACATACTCTTTCTATTAATTTATAAGCAATTATTAATTCATTTCTTTTACATTTTCGACTTGCTCAGTAAGTTAAATTTGTTTGCAGTTTGCTGATTGTCTCAAAATGCCATCTGGCTGATTCTAATATTCCACCGGTATAAATACCATTTCCATAAAATCCTTGTGTTAAAAATAGCACTTCAAATCAAAAACACTTACCATACTGATAATTGCTTTGAAGATTGCACAATTCCCTTTAACTCTTGGAGGACAATCTTCAGCATCTGCCATATGCCTGGATAGCATCCTCCCCAACTAGTCAGAGGTTAAAAGGGTCAGGTTAGCTCCCAAAGAGAGGAATCTGACACTTGAGGGCAGTGCTGAGGGAGTGTCATACAGTCACAGATAAAACCTTTCAGATGAATCGTTCAACCAGGGCCCCTGCCTGGCCTCTGGATGTATATATTCCCCGTGGTGCAATGTGTGAAAGATTTGAGGGGGTAGGGTTGCAGGAAGCCCTCCCTGGGTGACTTGACTGATTCCCATCCAGCATCACCAAGTGGACTGCAGCACTTCAAGAGGTAACTTTCCACCAACTTCTCAGGACAACCAGGAATGGTCACTGTAGAAGTTTATTAAGTCATGCTGGGCACAGATAAGGTGAACAGCAAAATTGACTTCAGGAGGACATGCCCCTATCTTCATCAACAGAGCTGAGCTGGAGACGGTTGAGAGCATCAAGTTCTAAGGAGTGACAATAACCAATAATCTGTCCTGGACTTCCCACATAGATGCGACTGTCAAGAAGGCACAATGTCTCTTCTTCCTTAGCCTGCTTAGGAAATTCGGCATGTCCATTGGACCCTCACCAACTTTTACTAATGCACGATAGAAAGCATTCTGTCGGGTGTATAACAGCCTAGCATGGCAACTGCACTGCCTAAGACTGGAAGAAGTTACAGAAAGTGGTGGGAAGCCAACCTCCCATCCATGGAGTCCATTTACACTTCTTTTGTAAAAGTGTAAGGCTGCCAACATCAAAGACCTCTCCAAGGCCAGCAATATTCTCTTCCAACCTCTTCCAGTAGGCAGAAGATATAGAAGTTTGAATAGATAGACCAATCGGCTCAAGAACAACTTCTTTCCTTATGTTAGTAGACTGATGAATAGGCCTCAAACTTCAAAATAATTGATGATCTTGTTAATGTTGATCTTGCTGTGTGCACCTCTTGTGCAGCTGTAACTTTGTATGCATTGGTCTGTCTGAGCACCCTGTGATTGATACGTCCTTGTTTGCTATGACCTACCTGTACTGCTTGCAGAATAAAACTTTTCAGTGTACCTAGGTACGTATGACTACAATAAATAAAGACAAAGCCACCCTATGTTTACAGAAACATGGAAGATAGCACCACGAGTGGGCTATTTGACCCCTTGAGTCTGCTCTGATGTTTAATACGATCATGGTTGATCATTGAGCTCAGTACTCTAATCCCACCCACTCCTCTGCATAACCTTTGATCCCTTTAGCCACAAAAGCTGTATCTACCTCCTTCTTGAAAAATATTCAGTTGTTTCAGTCTCATTCACTTTCTGTGGTAGTGAATTCCACAGGCTCACTACTTTCTCATCTCAGTCTACAAATGTTTACCCGCTTCTGCTTCAACACTGACTCCTGGTTCTGGACTTCCCCATCATCAGAAACATCCTTTTTTCAACTAACCTGTCTAGTTCTGTTAGAATTTCATAGGTTTCCGTGAGAATACCCCCTCATTCTTCTATACTGCAGTAAATACAGTCCTAAACAACTCAATCTCTCCACAAAACAAAGCGTGAATCTGGATGAACACAGCAGGCCAAGCAGCATCTCAGGAGCACAAAAGCTGATGTTTTGGGCCCAGACCCTTCATCAGAGAGGGGGATGGGGTGAGGGTTCTGAAATAAATAGGGAGAGAAGGGGAGGCAGACAGAAGATACATCTCTGATCACAATCTCTCCACATACGCCATTCCAGGAATCAATCTGGTAAACATTCATTGTACTTCCTCCACAGCAAGAACACCCTTCCTTAAATAAGGAGACCAAAACGGCACACAACATTCCAGGTGTGGCTTTACCAATGCCTTGTATAATGGCAGCAAGACATTATTGTTCCTGTACTTGAATCTTCTTGCTCTGAAGGTTCATATACAATTTATTGTACTCACTACTTGCTACACCCGCACGCTTACTCTCAAATCAAAAAAAAGACAACATTCTGTTGACATCCCTATTACCTGCTGAATTTATACTACCTTCAAAATTCATCTGTGCTGTAGATTTCCATTGTTTTTAACCATTTAAATAATATTCAGCTCCTCTCTTATTTTTGCCAAATTGCATAACCTAATATTTTCTCACATTATATTCCAACTTCCAAGCTTTTGCACACTCATTTAACCCGACTGTCTCCCTCTGTAGATGTGCCATGCCATCCTCCCCACTTGCTTTCCCATATAATTTTATGCCATTCTCAAACTTTGATGTTTACTTTCACAATACTCCTCCAAGCCATCGACTTAGATTTAAATAATTGTGACCCCAACACCAATCCCTATGGTAGTCCACTCGTCACACATTAGTTACCATGTGAAAATGTTGCCTTTATTTCAGCTCTCTTCTATTAATTAATACTATTAAATGCTAATAGATTACATCTAATACCATTTGCTCTTTTCTGTTCAAATTCTTACAATAAAACTTCATTTCTGATTCTCTCAATGGTGTTGGGACCAAAGTGGATGGTAACCATGGATCTCACATAGTTCTCCCTATCTAAGTTCTTATCAAGCCACGCAGAGATTACCTTATCCTGGCATTAGGCAGGTAGTATAGTCTTTGGGACTTCCACTCATTTCATTTCCCCTAATTACACCATCCCATACAACTAGTGTACATTCTTATTTCCTTCCCCATTTAAATGACTTCCAATATCATGGTGCCATGGTCAATTTGCTCTTCCCGTCTTAGTCACCACTCTTGTCCACACAAGAACTGCATAGTTGTTGGACAATTGCAGGGGCTGAGGCTTTTCAAATTGAACCCCTGTGTCCTGATGTAATAGCCTCTTGTCACTGACCAACAGACTAATATTAAAGTTACCTCACTGAGGGTATGGCCACCCTCTGAGCAAGGTGTCTGGAACACTTTCCCCTTCCCCAACATAGCACAATGTATGCAGTTCAGTCTTTAGCTCCTTAATTCAGATTCAAAATATAAAAATTTGCTGCAAATATCTCCGCTATGCATCATTGGTGAGTCCAGTATCTTCCACATGTCGCAGCAGTAACACATGACCTGTCCTTCTACTATATCATATTTGATTGAATTTATAAATTAATTATTTGTGAATCCCAGCTCTTTGCACTTCAGTGTAATGCTATTTCATTTTTTTTACAAACGAAAGAAATCACCCTAATCAATCTAATACTTAAGCAGGTATTTCTACAAAATAAAAGCAAGGTTTAATTAAAAAAAGGACAAAAACAAAGTTGCTGGAAAAGCTCAGTAGGCCTGGCAGCACCTATGAAGGAAAAAACAGAGTTAATGTTTCGGGTCTGGTGACCCTTCCTCAGAACAGCAGGAATAGTCACCAGACCCTCTGTTTTTTCCTTCGTTAGTGCTGCCAGACCTGCTGAGCTCCTCCAGCAACTTTGTTTTTGTTTCGGATTTACAGCATCCGCAGTTCTTTTGGTTTTTATTTAAAAAATGAATAGGAAACATTTAGGGGGATGTGGGCCAAATGCTGGCAAATGGGGCTAGATTAATTTAGGATTTCTGGGTGGCATGGACCTAGAAAAATGAAGAACTTACTTTTACTTTAAAGACTGGAAATATTCACTGATCCTACTTACCATCAGCTTCTTTCCCTACACTCATGTTATGCTGCAGTTTGTATTGTCACTCTGCTGCAGGTCTCTCTGCCAGTCTAGAGCAGCCTTTCAGCTCACTCTTTATTCCGTCCCACTTTCATCTCACTGTAAACCTCAATTAAAGCACGTCACTGCTGAAACAACTCTAAATTATAGCTAAGCTCCTCAAACAAATAAATTCTTTTTACATATTATAATTATTATCTAAGAGTTATTATTGTGGATAAAGTAGGGAAGACAGAATTTGTTATGCTTGACTTTATTGGTAGGCACATTGAGAATAGTAGTTGGGAGGTATGGCTGCAGCCGCACAGGATATTGCTTAAGCCACTTTTGGAATACGGCATTCAACTCTGGTTTCTCTGCGGAGGGACGATGGTGTGAAACTTGAAAGGTTTCAGAAAAGATTTACAAGAACGTTGCCAGGGCTGGAGGGCTTGAGCTCCAGGTACAGGCTGAATAGACTGGGTTATTTTTCCTTGGAGCGTCAGAGGCTGAGGGGTGAACTTATAGAAGTTTAAAAGTCACGAAGGGCATGGAAAGTGTGAACAACCAAGGCCTTTTCTGTAGGGTAAGGGAGTCCAAAACTAGAGGGCATAGGTTCAGGGTGAGGAGAAATATTTAGAAAGGGACAACTTTCTTTTTAAATGCAGAAGGTGGTGCATATATGGAAGAGCTACCCAAGGAAGTGGAGGAGGCTGGAACAATTACAACATTCAAAAGGCATCTGGATAGGTACATGAGTAGGAAACATTTAGAGGGATATGGGCCACATGACTAATGTCAGATATTTGGTCAGCATGGATGAGGTGGACCGAAGGGTCTGTTTTGCTGTTGTACAACTCAATGACTCTGTGCCTCTATTATTTTTTGGTTGGAATATCGAAAGAATAGTTAAAAGCTTCCAAATATCAGTATTTTTAAAAAAAGAGGTTGAAAAGTATTACTGAAATATTCTGTTTAAAATTTCTGTAAGCTTGACCGCATCTTTCTACCTCTGTGCTTTTTTTCACTGCCATGCAGTAGTCCGTTAGAGGCAGGGAATGTAATTTCACCACTCTACAGGCCCGATAGATCAATTTAAGGTCAGCTTCACAGCAAGAGAACAAATTAAAGGGATTATTTACCAAATGTCAAGAATCCTTTGATCTCCAGTAAGAGCTTGTTTCCAAGTTAATTAATTTCTTACCTCTCCTAACAGCCTGAGTTTCTCACCTAATATTTATTGGGATTAGAATATATTTTACATTATCTCTAAAACCACCAATTTACTAATCATTAGCTGGGGAACAGACACATGATCCTGCTAATTGCCACAAACATTCCTTTTGTACACAAGCTTATCAAATACTTTTTTTTGAGATGCATTTCGTTGTTTCTTTGAAACAGATTGATGCCTTTTTTTGAGGCTTATGAGGACAGAAATTTGATATAGTCACATTCAGCCCACGTTACATAAGAACCTGAGATGTCGAACCAAGTGTAGGCCATTTGCTCAAACCAAGTCCACCATTTATGAGGCCATGGTTGATCTGATTGTGGCCTTAACTGCATTTTATAGCCTGCTCCCCCATAAAGCAAATGGATTTTTATTCAGAAAGGGGTCAAGGGATTAAGGGCTCAGAGACAAAGGAGAACAGTGGAGTTGATGGTGCCCAGGTCAGCCACAATCTGATTGGATGGTTGAGCAGACTCATTGGGCTCAACAGCCTACTTCTGCTTTGCAGGGTCAGAGACCGCTTTGTACATTGCGAACAGAGTGTAGGCAACAAACAACAACACCTTCCAGTTGCAAAACACATCAACTACCCCCCCCTCCCAGCCCCCGGATGACATGTCCATCCTGGGCCTCCTCCAGTGTCACAACCCTGCCAGCCGGAAACTGTAGGAGCAGCACTTCAGGAGACTGCAACCCGATCGCCTCAATGTGGATTTTACTCATTTCAAAATCTCTCCACCCCCGGCCTCATCCAACGACCAACCATTCTGCCTCTCATCCCCACCTCTTTGACCTGTCTGTCTTCTCTCCCGCCTATACGCTCCTCCCACCTCACTGGCCAATCCCCACCACTCCCTACTGGTACTCACCTAATGCCATCCCACCTACCTTCCCCAGCCTCAGCCCTCCTCTCTCTATTTATTTCTGAAGAAGGGTCCCTGGCCTGAACTGTCAGCTTTCCTGCTCCTCTGATACTGCCTGGCCTGCTGTGTTCCTCCAGCTCCACATTTACCTCTGACTCCAACATCGGCATTTTTACTATCTCAGAGTCCCAACCTGTTTAGTCTTTGCTCATTAGACAGTGCCTCCATGCTGGGAATCATACCAGTGAACCTTCTTTGAAATGCATCTAATAAAATTAGGTCTACTCCATAAATAAGGGGACCAAAACCACTCGCAGTACTCTAGGCACGGTTTCACCAGTACTTGATACAGTTGCAGTAAGAATTCCATACTCTGATGCTGCAAGTCTGCTGAAATAAGGGCCAACAGTCCACTGACCTTCCTGATTACCTGCTGCACCTTAATGCTAAATTTCTGCATTTTATGGTTAAGTCCCTTTGTGTTGCAGATTTTTACAGTTTTTTCCCCCACTTAATTAATATTCTGTTCTTTTGTTCTCCTTACCAGAAATGACATTACATTTTCATACATTATACTCCATTTGCCAGCTTTTTGCCCAATTACTTTATCTATCAATATCTCTCTGAACTCTTGTGACCTGCCTTTTCATCTATTTGTGTTGTCTACAGATTTGGCTACAGTATTTTCACTTCCTTCCTCCAAGTTATAATATATATATTGTAAACAGTTACAGTCTCTGTTGTGATTCCTGGAGAACTCCACTGGTCACACAGTGAAAATAAACCATTAATCCCACTTGCTGTTTCCTGCTCATTAACCAATTCTCTGTCCATGCGAATATACTACCTCCAACACCATGGGCTCCTATCTTACGACAACTTTTTGTAAGGTACCTTGTTAAATGCCTACTGGAAGTCCAAATATCACGTTTGCTGGTTCCCCTCTATCCACACTGTTTGAAAACTATAATAAATTAGTCAGTCACAATGTCCCCTTCGTGAAGCCATGCTGACTCTGCTTAATTAATTATGATTTTCCAAATATTCTGCTATGAGTCCCTTAATAACTGATTCTAATATTTTTTCCAACAATGGATTTTCTGCTGATTGGCCTATAGTTACTTGCTTCTTTATCTCTCTTCCTTTTTAACAAGACATGCCACTGTATAATGTCTACAGAAGAGACAACTTTCTAAGATGACAAAAAGGCCTATTACATGATAACCATTAGTACAATCACTTTTGGTCAGACATAATTACGAGGAGCTGGAACACACAGATCTTTTCTTTCTGGAAGTTGGAGTAGAACACCTTGTCTCCTCCAACAGACTGTGGCATCAGTAGAACGAATGGTGTCACAATGTAATGTGAACATTAACATTTTCAGAACCATTACCTTATACAACCTGGCCCAACTCAGTCTTGACTATATTCAGTGTATCAGCTTCCGCTGCTGTCTATGGGAGGGAACCCCAATGACTATTGACAGTCCAAGAGCTGAAATTCCTTCTCATGGAACATAGAACTGTACTGGCCCTTTGGGCCACGATGTTGTGCCGAGCTTTTACCGTAATCTTAAGGTCTATCTAACCTCCACTCCTATCTTAGGCATATGGATGATAGTGTATCTAATAGCCACTTAAATGCCCCCAATGAGGCCAACTCCACTACCTTCTCCGGCAATGCATTCCACGCCCTGACCACTCTCTGAGTAAAGAACCTACCTCTGACATCTCCCCTATATCTACCTCCACTCACTTTAAAACTCATAATAGCTACCTCCACCCTAGGAAAAAGTCTCTGGCTGTCGTAAGACCTTCTCTCCATTCCAGGCAACATTCTGGTAAATTTCCTCTGCACTTTTTCCAACATTTCCATATCTTTCCTGTAATGAGGCGACCGGAACTGGACATAATACTCCAGATTTGGCCAAACCAGGCTTTTGTATAGCTGGCCTATAACTTCAAGGCTCTTGAACTCAATCCCTCTATTAATGAGAGCTAACACACCATATGCCTTCTTAACAAATCTATCCACCTGGGTGGCAGCTTTCAGGGACCCATGAACATGAATCCCAAGATCCCTCTGCTCCTCTATAATGCTGAGAATCTTTCCAAAGATTTTATCTCTGCCTTAAATGGGAGACTCCTCATTCTGAAACTGTCCCCTTTGGTTGCAAATTCTTTTATGAGGGGATATATCATGCGATTTTCCAAACTGTCAAGCTCCTTCCAAATCTGATGTTTCAATAAAACCATTCCCTACGAAATTTCTCTGAACTGTCACAAACTCAACTATTGATATACACCTCCTCAAAGAGACTAAAACTGTACACAGTTCTCAATGCTCTGCCTCTTTTAGCAAGACTTCTGTTTCTGTATCTTTTAATAATCAGCCACAGGAAATTGCATGCAGGATCATGATAATTTATTCAAGCAACACAGGGAGAACATTACACCAGACCCTGAGAAATAGAGAGAAACACCATTTCTTAGCATCATTTTAGTCAAGTACACATTTCCTTACTAAATTCCAATCTTTTTCATACAAATTTAAGAAACAGATGTTCATTCTAGGACAAAGGTTAATGTTGTTAATGTTTCATTCAACTAGTCAAGCATCATTTAATTTTATCCTAGCCTGGTATTGTTTGGCCCATTTCCTATCATTTCTCTTAGTCTCCATATCCCTTCTGACCCCCAACGTCTCTCTGGAATGCTTTATTAATACTAACTCGATTTGTACAGATTCCTGCTGACACCAGTCATTGGGGTGTACAAAATGCATCTGGGGCTTTGTTCACTATTTCAAAAAAAAGTAACTGTTGAACCCCTACATTCTAATATGCATCTAACTGCTTCCTCTTTTTATATTCCTTTCAGCTTTAGAATAAAGGCCATGATTCTAATCACTTTCCTGTTGACTTTCTGTACTTGAATATGAACATTTTGTGGTTCATTTACAAAAATAGAACATCTGTAATCTTTCTTCATTTGTATATTATTTATATTTTCTACTCTTCCTGCAAAAGAATGGGCAACCTTACAATTCCCCACATTGTATTCCAATGTTTGCTTAACCTTTCCATAACCCTTTGCAGATTTATTTTATCCCACTTGTTCACAGATAAAGTGGGAAGCTTGAGTTGGGAAATTTCTTGACTTGACATACAGTATTTTTATCCTGAGGAACCTGGGGCAAGATGGTGTCAGTCCAACCACCATTTGAGCCAGGGTCAAGGCTGAGATTGAGTTGAATAGATGGCTAGGCTGGCAGACTAGAATGTCTCCCTCTGTTCGCTAGGGCATTAGCCAAATTTTAATGATGACTTTCAGACCTGAAACACATGTCTCTCACCTACCCATTATCCATACTGCCTTCTTTCAACTTCAGAACCTTCATGACACCCTCAGATCTCACTTGCTATCTCCTTGTTGTCTCGAGTCTCCTTTGCTACCTACATGCTTCCTCAAATACCCATGCCAGGGTGGTCTGGTGTCTCAGTGGTTAGCATTACCTTTGGGTGCTTTGGTCCAACAGTCTAAAAATGTGAACCTGACCACCCCATATCTCTTTCATGCCCCCTAGGCATCATGAATAGTCACATATCTATTATCCACTGGAGGCAGGCCCCAGGATATAATCAATATGTGTTTAAGCAAAAACTTCTAACAAAACAATCTCTTTAAAATACACCATGCTGAAACCATCTCCTTCAAAAAGAGGCATTCCAAACAATCCTCATAAGCGCTCAAGCTATTGTACAAACATTGAATGAATAAATTACACCAGTTAATCCTGTAATAACATCGTAAAAGTGTCATTCAAAATAATATACAGTCTACTGCCCTCAAGTAAAGCTTGCCAAATATGAACACAGCTGTCAAAATAAGTCATTCCAAATCATAAATAATACACCCTGCCAAAATTCCAAAAACATGTTGTGCCAAATGTTCATAATACATTATTACTAAATAGAAACTTGGGTTCTATTTTTGTCATAACCCTGTGTAGTTTTAAGTTTAATTTTATATTTCTATATTTTGTGGATTAAAAAAAACAGACAGTGTTAACTTCAATTTTAGGTTATACAAGATTGTCTAGAAAGTGTATTGAATGAATTTAAATCGCATTTTACAAGTTAAAAAGGATGCTTTGGGAATCAAGGTCTGTTTTCATTTCACCTTGTCAACTTGCTCAGAGTCATTATTACATACCTCTGGAGCAGGTGAGGCTTCAAACCAAGTCTCCCTGTACAGGAGCAGGGACGGTCCTGCTGGGAATAGAGTCCCCAAGGAACCAAGAGAGAAAGAAAAAATCATTAATGCCTGGCAACAATGTATTTAGATTAGATTCCCTGCAGCGTGGAAACAGGCCCTTCAGCCCCACAAGTCCACATCACCCCTTGAAGCATCCAACCCAGGCACATCTCCTTATAACCCACACACCCCTGAACACTATAGGCAATTTAGCATGGCCAATCCACCTAGCCTACACGTCTTTGGACTGTGGGAGGAAACCCACACGTACACAGGGAGAACGTGAAAACTCCACACAGACAGTTGCCCAAGGCTGGAATTGAACCCGGGTCCCCAACACCGTGAGGCTGCAGCGCTAACCACTGAGCCACCATGCTGCAGTGAAACAAACACAAAGTCAGAAGTCACGTAACACCAGGTTATAATCCAACAGGTTTATTTGAAATCACAGCTGACGAAGGAGCTACGCTCCCAAAGCTTGTGATTTCAAATAAACCTGTTGGGCGATATCTTGGTGTCACATGACTTTTGACTGTGTCCTCCTCAGCACTTACACGTCATGAAACAAGGAGACAGGGACAGGAACAAATTTTCTGTCAGAAATAGCACATTTTTCAGAATGTTCCAAAAAGCTGAGTGCTACAGCCAGTTAACCAATTTTTGATATGTAGTCACCATTGAAACATAAAACATCCAATGGCCAATTTGCACAGATCATCACTGAGAAAATATATGGGGAATGCTTGCCAAATCAGACACATATTGGCCTCTCTTTTCAGGTGTATGTGTGTTGATAAACCAACAATTGAATCTTTAAGAGTGGGTAGCAATAATAAGACTAACAGTTAAGGTGTTTGTGATCAAATACTTAATTTGTTATTTTAATAAGTGCACAGCCATTAGCATATTGCCTGGATAAACTCCAACTGAATACAGGTAAGCTGACTTATGTTAATTTTCATGCAGTTGTCATTGTAAGGAACTTACAGTAAGCTGTTTCAGGTCAGGCTAGGAGAACTGACTCAAAATCTATGAGTAGATTGTACCACGAGGATGGAACAGTTTCTGAGATGTTGATTTTCCAAACGGATTTAGGATGGTCATGTATTGAGTGCTGTGTTAGTATGTATGTGCAGAGAGGGGAGGTAGTGATAAAGTGGGAATGTTGCTTGCTGAACCATCCACAATGCCACGCTAATGTTCTGGGGCCATGGGTTCAAATCCTACCATACAGATGGTACAATTTGAATCTACAAAAGTCTGAAATATAAAGCTAGCCAATGGTGACAGAAATCAATTGTTATTCAAATTGTGTTTTTTGAAACCTTCTTTAAAATCAGCCTCCTGTGTTGGAGATAATGGGAACTACGGATGCTGGAGAATCCAAGGTAACAAAGTGTGAAGCTGGGTAAACACAGCAGGCCAAATGACATCTCAGGAGCACAAAAGCTGATGTTTCAGGCATAGACCCTCTGATGCAGTGTCTAGGCCCAAAACATCAGCTTTTGTGTTCCTAAGATGCTGCTTGGCCTGCTGTGTTCATCCAGCTTCACACTTTGTTATCCTGTATTGGATCTTATCAAAGGCTTTGCTGAAATCCATATAAGTTACAACAATGCTACCCTCATTTACATAGTTGGTCAACTCAAACATTTCAATCAAGTTTGTTAAGCATAACCTCCCTCAGACAAAGCTATGCTGACTACATCTGATCAAACTTTACCCCTTCAAGGGGAGATTAATTCTTACCTTTAGAATTTTCTGATAGTTTCATTACCCCTGGGCTTTAATTCCCTGGTTTCTCTCTACCATACTTTTTAAAAAGTAGAACCTCATTAACTGTTCTTCAATCTTCCTGTGGTTAGAGAGGAATTTTGAAAAAAAAAGTTGAGCTAGTGTCCCTTTAATTTTCTCCCTCACCTTCCACAGCATTACAATTCTTCCAGGTTTTCTTTTCAAATCCAGAGCTGCTTTTATGCACCACTGAACTTTTTTTTTTGCCCATGACTTCATCACCCATGTTTTTGAGTTAGATATAAATTTATATACAAAGCCCATCACAGGAGCAGTGAAGTGACAAGTAACCTAAGCAAAAGGGAGGACGATGCATTTTGTTTTCTTTATACATCAAATGCTATTGTGCACAACTTTCCCACAACCAAAATCATGTTTTTTTTTAACAACCCTCAGTTATCACCCATTCATCCAATCAAGTGCTGACAAGCAAAGCCCATTATGTGCAATCTTTTATTGACAGATACAGGAAATGATGTTCAGGATTTTACTCGTGATGTCGGTGGGTCACTGACAAGTGCAGTTATTGACTAAACGAGCTTCACCTGAAATTGATACATCACCATCTGTGATGCCTTAATGGTGTGACTGAATACAACAGTGCATTCAAAATGGGCAATTTGTTGCAACGAGGCCATTTATACATTGACAAGCCAGCACTTTGCTGGGATTAACTTAGACTGAACAGAGAGTAAAATTAGTTGATTACAATGGCTACGCTGATTATTCTCTCCAGTTCACAAAAAGAAGTCTCTATTACTGTACATCAATCTATGTTTCTGATCCAGCATTCCATTTCATCAGTTTTGGATTTTGGTATAAAAATTACTGTTTGTGATAACAGAGAGAAATAATGAGAAAATTTACATTTACGTGACTTGTAAGCTTCAGCATTCATTGTGTGTTTAGATCTTCCTTCCTCACTCCATTGAACATCCCCTGGATCAGTGAATTCCTGTTCAAAGCTCATGACTTCTTTGTGGGAAACTGTAATAGGCAATTTATATGCTGTATGGTCCAAAAAAGAGTAGAAAACGGTCCAGATGAGCTAAACACATGAAGGATGTTTCTGATAATCAGGGATTCTAAAAACCAAGAGTCACAGTCTAAGGATAACGGGTAGGCCGTTTCAGACAGAGATGAGGAGAAATGCCTTCACCCAGAGAGTGGGGAGCCTGTGGGATTCTCTGCTACAGAAAGTAGTTGAGATCAAAATGTTGAATGTTTTCAAGAAGGCGTTAGATAACATCCTGAGGACCAAAGGGATCACAGAGTTCGGGGAGAGAGCAGGAACAGGGTACTGAGTTGGATCTTCAGCCACAATCAAATTGAATGGTGGAGCAGGCTTGAAGGGCTAAATGGCCTACTCCTGCTCCTATTTTCTATGTTTCTATGTGGTAAGTTGGGTGGGCCTTACAGAATCATGGAATTGTTTCCTGGTCAACATGCAAGGTGGTCTTGGCCTGCTGATAGTCCCTCGACTTTCCTGAAAATCTTCCAGGTATTTAACTAGGGCTTCTCTTAGGCAGCCATTTCCTAATCAAAAATCTTAAACCAATCTAAATGAATGCCTCACAACCAGATTCACACCATCAAGGATGGCCAGAGCCTTTTACTACCATCTGTGGTAACTGAACCAACTGAAGCTGTACCCTTAATCTGTAACAGTTCCCCAGTGTAGGTTCTCAGTCTAGCTGAGGTCTTTTGTAAAGTTAATCATAGAAACCCTACCGTGTGGAAACAGGCACTTTGGCCCAACGAGTCCACACCGATCCACAGATCATCCCACCCAGCCCCATCCCCCTAATCTATACATCCCTGAACACTTTGGGCAATTTAGCATGGCCAATCCACCTAACCTGCACACCTTTGGACTATGGGAGGACAGTGGGGCGCCTGGAGGAAATCCACGCAGACACGAGGAGAGTGTGCAAACTCCACACAGACAGTCGCCTGAGGGTGGAATCAGACCCGGGTCCCTGGTGCTGTGAAGCCGCAGTGCTAACCCCCAGAGTCAGCAGCCAAAAGCTGGTTTTGTGATTACCTATATGGCTGTGCCAGTATTGACCTCCAATAGAACTGGTTGGCCGTTTAGCCAGATATTTATTTTGATTAGTTCTGACTTAAATGTTGCTAAGCTATTTAACTGTTCCAAACAAGATTTAGGTGGACTTTTTAGGATATGAAGTCTCCTGGTTACGCACCTATGGATTAACTTACTCAGTTTAGGTTTAGTAGTATTCTTTGCTGCCTGGATACCACACACTGGCAATGACTACAATAAGTTGCCAGCCAGGATCCTGAAGAAATGCTTAACCGTTTGACTAAGCCTTGACATGTTTTTGGGGTTTTGCTGTGGGCTGACCTACAGTCCCACTGATCAGGATACAGTCTGAATGAGGCTATGCAATTGCCTTCGCTCAAGTGGTGTTCCTCAAGTTCAGTTGGGCTGTTGAGGATGCCCACTTCGGTTGGAACACCCTACAATCCCTGTGCTCCACTGGCCGCAATTTCCAACGACAATGCCAATTGCAGTGGCTGATTGAAGTCCGAAATCACATGATACCAGGTTATAGTCCAACAAGCTTTCAGAGCCTCACTCCTTCCTCAGGTGTTAGTGAGCGAGGTGGTATCGGGCACAGAATTTATAAGTAAAAGATCAAAGGGTCACACCATTGATGAGGATGTACTAAATAAATCTAAGATGCTGTTAAATTTTTAATCAGAGAAAAGGTTTTAATTGATTAATATGTACATGTAAATCCCCGAATTCCTTTCAATTCATGGTCCTGAAAGAACTGAAGGTTTTAGCAGTGTAAGGAAGAGATGACATTTTAGGTCAGACAGTGCACGTTAGTTGTGAGGCCTTGTTTAGAATCTGTTTGTGTTTTAGTTTGGAGTCAGGCTGGTTTTATTTTTAAAGCAGGAATTTATAAAATGCCATATTAACTGGCTGGCTATAAAAATTGAGATAACAAAGTGTGGAGCTGGATGAACACAGCAGGCCAAGCGGCATCTTAGGTGCACAAAAGCTGATGTTTCAGGCATAGACCCTCTGATGCAGGGTCTAGGCCCGAAACATCAGCTTTTATGCTCCTGAGATGCTGCTTGGCCTGCTGTGTTCATCCAGCTCCTCACTTTGTTATCTCGGATTCTCCAGCATCTGCAGTTCCCATTATCTCAGCTATAAAACTTGTATGCTTTTTGAACAAAATAGAATGTAACTGCAAATACAAATTCACCCCATAGATTCATGTGTGAGTGTGTGTGTGTGTGTGTGTGTGTCTCTGTGTGTGTGTGTGTTGGTGTGTGTGTGAGACAGAGAGAGAGAGACCACACTTGCTCCCCAATATGCCAACATTTCCATACACACGTTCGAACAAGACTTCACACACTCTCTCTCACCCCACACACATAACACTCTCTCACCCCCAACACAAACACACACTCTCTCTCCCCACCTTATTCAAACACTTTCTCTCTCCCTCGCATTGTCTCATTCTCTCTCTCTCTCTCTCTCTCTCTCTCTCACACACACACACACACATGAATCTACGGGGTGAATTTGTATTTGCAGATACAGTCTATTTTGTTCAAAAAACACACAATTTTTATCGACAGCCAGTTGATGTGGTGTTTTATAAATTCCTAATCTAAAAATAAAACCAGCCTGACTCCAAACTAAAACACAAACAGATTCTAAACAAGGCCTAACATCTAACATGCACTGAAATGTCATCTCTTCTTGACACTGCTAAAACCTTCAGTTCTTTCAGGACTGTGACTTGAAAGGAATTCGGGGATTTACATGTACATATTAATCAATTAAAACCTTTTGCCTGATGAAGAATTTAACAGCATCTTAGATTTATTTAGTACATCCTCATCAATGGTGTGATCCTTTGATCTTTTGCTTATAAATTCTGTGTCTGATACCACCTCTCTCACTAACACCTGAGGAAGGAGTGAGGCTCTGAAAGCCTTTGCTTTCAAATAAACCTGCTGGACTATAACCTGACATTGTGTGATTTATGACTTTGTCCACCCCAGTCCAACACCGGCACTTCCACATCATGTTTGAAGTTCAGTTGGGCTTCAGATAATAGGTGGTTTTGCATAGTTGCATCATTAACCCCACATAGCAAAGGGTCTCTATGCACCTTATCAAGGGTTAAAGTCACAGGCTTCTGCCACTCATCTTAACCTGGTCAAAAATCCTGACATGGATTCCAAATTGTTGAACAAGACTTCACGCATTCTCTCTCACCCCACACACGTAACACTCTCTCTCCCCCAAAACATACACAGACTGTCTCTCCCCACCTTAGCTTGTCAGGATTAGACAACATTTGGTAATGTAATGTTCCTTAACTATGCCCATCAAATCTTAAAAGCTTTTAGTATTTGATGCTTCAGGGAAACTTGGGTTCCCAATAACAGAAAATGCTGCGTTGCGTGGGCTCTTAGGACAATTCCTTGTTGTTTTTCATCTGCCCCAATGTCATTTGCCATGAAGAGATAATGCATTCTTTCCACATACTGAGCCCAGTCCTTGACGGCAGGTTTGAGCAAGCTAATCTTCTCAAATAAAGGCATGATGTAAGAAGTGTTTAACCCAATTCAAAGATGACTGTTGTGAGCGAGTTTCTTCAGGATCATGTTTTATTCCCGTTGCCCCTGAAATAATTCCATACAGGCTTATATACCATCACCAAATCACCCTTTATTTACACTTGAACACTCCTCAGCTTTCTCACTGCGTCATTCAAAGTTAACTACTAGAGTGTCAGCCTATCTGAAACTCCCTTTTTATGTGTCACCCAGGGTTCCCTGATTGGACCAGATTAACAGTCCCAGTCAGAGAGCTCGAGTTCTATAAGGTCCAGCTGGCCGACCTCAGAACAAACATCACAGTTTATTTCTTTTTTTTTGAATTACACATGCAATTGAATTAAAACCCTATACCAACGTAAAACAACTTTGCTTCATTATTCATCATTGATTCCCACACTACTTAACTTCAGGAGTGTTTAAAGCAACAAATATGAAATGCTGAATATTTCACATTTTTCTACCTGCATAATTTCGTCCAGCAGGTGAGATGTTAATGTAATAAAATGTGAGGCTGGATGAACACAGCAGGTCAAGCAGCATCTCAGGAGCACAAAAGCTGACGTTTCGGGCCTAGACCCTTCATCAGAGAGGGGGATGGGGAGAGGGAACTGGAATAAATAGGGAGAGAGGGGGAGGCGGACCGAAGATGGAGAGTAAAGAAGATAGGTGGAGAGAGTATAGGTGGGGAGGTAGGGAGGGGATAGGTCAGTCCAGGGAAGACGGACAGGTCAAGGAGGTGGGATGAGGTTAGTAGGTAGATGGGGGTGCGGCTTGGGGTGGGAGGAAGGGATGGGTGAGAGGAAGAACCGGTTAGGGAGGCAGAGACAGGTTGGACTGGTTTTGGGATGCAGTGGTTGGAGGGGAAGAGCTGGGCTGGTTGTGTGGTGCAGTGGGGGGAGGGGACGAACTAGGCTGGTTTAGGGATGCAGTAGGGGAAGGGGAGATTTTGAAACTGGTGAAGTCCACATTGATACCATATGGCTGCAGTGTTCCCAGGCAGAATATGAGTTGCTGTTCCTGCAACCTTCGGGTGGCATCATTGTGGCAGTGCAGGAGGCCCATGATGGACATGTCATCAAGAGAATGGGAGGGGGAGTGGAAATGGTTTGCGACTGGGAGGTGCAGTTGTTTGTTGCGAACTGAGCGGAGGTGTTCTGCAAAGCGGTCCCCAAGCCTCCGCTTGGTTTCCCCAATGTAGAGGAAGCCGCACCGGGTACAGTGGATGCAGTATACCACATTGGCAGATGTGCAGGTGAACCTCTGCTTAATGTGGAATGTCATCTTGGGGCCTGGGATAGGGGTGAGGGAGGAGGTGTGGGGACGAGTGTATCATTTCCTGCGGTTGCAGTGGAAGGTGCCGGGTGTGGTGGGGTTGGAGGGCAGTGTGGAGCGAACAAGGGAGTCACGGAGAGAGTGGTCTCTCCGGAAAGCAGACAGGGGAGGGGATGGAAAAATGTCTTGGGTGGTGGGGTCGGATTGTAAATGGCGGAAGTGTCGGAGGATGATGCGTAGTATACTGCACCTCCCAGTCGCAAACCATTTCCACTCCCCCTCCCATTCTCTAGATGACATGTCCATCATGGGCCTCCTGCACTGCCACAATGATGCCACCCGAAGGTTGCAGGAACAGCAACTCATATTCTGTCTGGGAACCCTGCAGCCATATGGTATCAATGTGGACTTCACCAGTTTCAAAATCTCCCCTTCCCCTACTGCATCCCTAAACCAGCCTAGTTCGTCCCCTCCCCCCACTGCACCACAAAACCAGCCCAGCTCTTCCCCCTCACCCACTGCATCCCAAAACCAGTCCAACCTGTCTCTGCCTCCCTAACCGGTTCTTCCTCTCACCCATCCCTTCCTCCCACCCCAAGCCGCACCCCCATCTACCTACTAACCTCATCCCACCTCCTTGACCTGTCCGTCCTCCCTGGACTGACCTATCCCCTCCCTACCTCCCCACCTATACTCTCTCCACCTATCTTCTTTACTCTCCATCTTCGGTCCGCCTCCCCCTCTCTCCCTATTTATTCCAGTTCCCTCTCCCCATCCCCCTCTCTGATGAAGGGTCTAGGCCCGAAACGTCAGCTTTTGTGCTCCTGAGATGCTGCTTGACCTGCTGTGTTCATCCAGCCTCACATTTTATTATCTTGGAATTCTCCAGCATCTGCAGTTCCCAAATTCTCTGAGATGTTAACGTGTTTCTTTTGCCTATTAGTCTGAGTAGTTCCAGGGAGATGTTAAGAACTCAAGATGTTAAAGGCATTATTTGAACTAAGCAGTGATTGCTCCCAATGTCCTGGCTGAGATTATTCCCTCAACTAACCTCTAAATAAAATTAACTTATCAATCATCTAATTCTTTGCCAATGGGCAGAAAAGGACAGAAGCAACGCAAAGAGCACATACATTGTGCAACAAAATGGATGGCGTTTGTTATCGACACAGTTACCCAGTATATCAACGCAACTAGTTCCACTCATATGTTCCTTTTTATTTTCAAAGTCAGTCATCTATCAGTTACTAACAAGATTGAGTAAAGGCTGGGTGTTTTTTCTCCCCCCTCTTACTTTACTTGTGTAACCTTACATTGGAATAAGGTCGAAAGGTCCTGAGTGGAACAGGTTGTCTGAGCGGGTGTATCTGAGCTGAAGAAGGAGGAAGTACCTGATTGCTCATTGTTACCATTCCAAAGAAGCTACAATAACTTTCATGATTTTGGGAGCAAACAGAATTGGAATAGAATAATTGTCTTTTTTTTAAAATCTAAATTGACCACTTGCACCTGTATTAAGAACTTAACAAAAGCAGCAGGAATAGGCCGTACGGTCATTCAAGTTTACTTTGCCATTCAGTTAGGTCAATGTTAATCTTCTGCATCAACTCCACTTTCTGACCTATTCCCAATTTCCATGATTCATATAGTTTGCAGGAATCTATCAATTGCTGTCTTGAATATATGAAAAGACAGAACATTCACATCCCAATTGGATGAAGAATTTCAAGTATACAGAAACCTCTGAGCAAAGAAATTTCTCCTCATCACAATCCTGAACATTAAGACCTGATTTTGACACTGTTCCATCTTGTTATGGATGGCCCAGGAAGAATCATCTCAGATTTTCAATGTATGACCAAAAATACAGATGCTACAAGCATTTATGAAGGTCATGGTCTGTTTTGAAGAAGAATCAGACTAGGCTCCAAGCATTAACTGTTTCTCTCTCCACAGATGCAACTAGACCTGCTGGGCTTTTCCAGCATGTTTGCATTTGTGGCTGAACAGTGATGTGTTTACCTTTAATGGAATTAAATGAGAAATCAGGGCAGGAGTGGGTGAAACATCTTCCCAATTTCTCTTCATAAACCCTGTTGTTTCCAACCAATAATATTTTGGATTTTCATGTTACTGCATCTTTAGTAGGAGAAGCTAACACCTTTCCTTATATGTATTTGAAGTTGACACATCTGTAATCCCCGGTATTTTCTCTATCCCTGTCAAACTCTCTCAGAATCTTACACATATCAATGACTTTATCACTCACCTATCTAAACTGCAGAAAATATCAACCCATTTCATTCAAACTCTCAGCTTTTGACAATGCTGTCACCCAATGGCAGAGGACAGCATTCTGTACCTTTAGGCGATGAGATTATCTTTTTTGAATAGAGGTAACAAGGTGTAGAGCTGGATGAACACAGAAGGACAAGCAGTATCAGAGGAACAGGAAAGCTGACGTTTTTGGCCTAGACCCTTGTCTTGATTTGAGCCAGAATAATGGGTTTGGATAAATGTAATGCTTTCTAGGGCACCCTAAAGTGCCAATGGAAGCCAGTGAAGTACTTGGAAAGTAATAACTATAAAGACCATTCATACCTTTGAGCCTATTTCACCAGTCCATGAGAGCATGATTCATTTGTTCTCTGTCTCCTTTATTAATACTTATTCTACATAGAAGTAATCTATTTTGTCATCTATGTCTAGATCTTAAATAAATTGGATTGCCCCAAAGCATACTAGCAATTAGCCTTTGCACTTTATTTGGATGTAGCTGGCAAACTACGGCTGGACACAGCCTGTCCAAACATAACTTGCGGACTCTAAAGTGATAAGACTGCCTCCATGCAATGGTCTTCATGTAGTTCCAGGTCAGGGCAGAGGCTGTGATTGGATAGAATAGACAGGACCATCAGCAGGATGACCAGTGGGTTGTTTCAATGGTCTGTCCCTTTATTAAGGAGTGTGTACATAGGCATTTGTTTTATAGACCGTAGAAATGCCAGCATCAGTTACTTCTGAGGAAGCCCAAATTCACAAAAGGAGCTTTTCAAACAGACATTCAAGTAAGTGAATGGTCAGGAAAGGGGCATACAGTTCATTTAAGGTGTGGATACTGAATTTCTATAATGACGTGATAGCCAATGAAAATAGCACAAATTATGTTCTTAGGGTGGCACGGTGGCTCAGTGGTTAGCACTGCTGCATTACAGTGCCAGGGACCCGGCTTTGATTCCACCCTTGGGCAAATGTCTGTGTGGAGTTTGCACGTTCACCCCTTGTCTGTGTGGATTTCCTCTGGGGGCTCCAGTTTCCTCCCGTAGCGCAAAGATGTGCAGATTAGGTGAATTAACCATGTTAAATTTCCCATAGTGCCCAGGGAATGTGTAGGTGAGGCAATTTAGCCATGGGATATACAGGATTAAAGGAATAGTAGGGGTGAATTAGTCTGGGTGGGATGCTGTTCAGAGGTTGGTGTGGACTAAATGGGCCAAATGGCCTGCTTCCACACTATAAGGATTCTGTGATTCGATGCCACAAACATAGTTAGATACAGCATCAAAAAATGAATTCACACAGTAATACAATACAGAAGCAAGCTATTTAGCCTGAAAGGTTTATGTGCCTGTTTAAGCTTTGCATGAGGCTCCTCTTCACTGCATGTCATCTAACCCCAGCAGTACATTCTTCTATTCTTTTCCACTTATTTCACCTTCACACAAATATACTTGCTATTTGCCTCATCAGTGCCAAGTTTAACATTGTCAACTTTCCTTTCAGAAAGTCCCAAGATTCCGAACACCCACCATGATTTGCAAGTCAAACAGTGATGCCATCTGCAAGATAGATCAAAAGTCAATGCCCCAGCAATTACCAACACAAAATAAATTAAACAATACCAGGCATATAGTGATTAGTTCAATGCTTAGTCACTCAGGCATATCTCCATAGGAGTTGGAAGGTCAAGTTACAGCTGTGCAGGACACTGGTTAGGCCACTTTTGGAATACAGTGTGCAATTCTGGTCTCACTGGTATAGGGAGGATGCTGTGATATTTGAAAGGGTTCAGGAAAGAATAATAAGGGTGTTGCCAGGGTTGGAGGGTTTGAGTTATAGGGGGAGGCTGAATAGGTTGGAGCTATTTTCCCTGGATCTTTGGAGGTTGAGGGGTGACCTTTTAGAGGTTTATAAAATCATGAAGAGCCTGGATAAGGTAAATAGCCAAGGTCTTTTTCCTGAGGCAGGGGAGTACAAAGCTAGAGAGCATTGGCTTAAAGTGAGACGGGCAAGAATTAAAAGGAACTAAGGGACATTTTCATGCAGAGGGTGGTGCGTACATGGAATGAGCTGCCAGAGGAAGAGGTGGAGAATGGTACAATTACAACATTTAAAAGGCAACTGGATGGCTTAATGAATAGGAAGGGCTTAGCGGATATGGGCCAAATGCTGGCAAATGGGATTAGATTAATTTAAGATATCAGTGTCAGCATGGACGAGTTGGATTGCAGTGTCTATCTCTATGACTCTATCTTGCAGAGTACTCAACACAAATTTTCTTTATTTTTCCTGGGCCAAGGGTGTCATTGAGTAGAATTTCCCCCAAGAGGGTGGTGGTAAGCTGTCTTCTTGAAGTACTGTAGTCTTTCACCAGCACCAGGAAAAATCACCAATGGGAATTATCTCTGTCTGAATCCACAGTGCAAATACAAGTGAGGGAAAACATCATATTATTGGCAATAATCCCAGAGGAAGACTCACTATGCAATATATGGACCTGCACATGAAAGATAAGTCAAAGCCAAATTTCTGCAAATGTACAACAGAGTTATTTCTGCTCAATCTGATGAAACACCGCTCATAGTTGAGAGGATGCCTCGGGATTTTACACGCACGACTTACGGTCAACATTGCAGTGGGAGAATAGTGTGATTTGCAGAAACTTATATGATACCAGATAACCTTACCTGTGTGCATTATGCCAACAGCAGCCTCAATATTTCACGTTAACCCAAATAGCATTTATTGTTCTTAACCCTTAATTTGTGTCTGAACAGAATATACTTCAGTTTTGCTGAAAGAACAAATATGTCATTAAACCTTTTTCCTTTTGCACTCATCAAGACAGATGCATGAGTACCAATTTTTAAACAGAACAAAAGTTGATACTGGACGGGAAAAGGGTCCTGATTAGTCAGCAAGAGAGATAATGGGGACTGCAAATGCTGGAGAATCCGATATAACAAAGCGTGGAGCTGGATGAACACAGCAGACCAAGTTTGGCCTGTTGTGTTCATCCTGCTCCACACTTTATTATCTCTGATTAGTTAGCAAGTCCACTGTGATTGATTGAGGTATTGCATGAAGAATATTTTGATTTTGTTAATTCATTCATGAGACATGGGCGTCACTGGCCAGGTGCCCAGAGAGCAGTTAAGAGTCAACCACTTTGCCATGGTCTGCAGACACATCTCAGCCAGACCAGGTAAAGACAACAGTTTTCTTCCCTGAAGAACATTCGTGACTCAGATAGGTTTTTCATTCCAATCAGCAATGGATTCATTGTCAACATCAAACTCTTAATTCCAGATTTTCATTTTGGATTCAAATTCTCTGATCTCACATCTTGGGAGTTGAACCCAGGTTTGCAGACCATTACCTGGATTAACATGCATTAAGAGATCATCACGACTTCGAAATGACTATTGTCTCCCTTGCTTTTGCATTCTCCTTGTTCAAGCAGAGTGCACTTAACAGCCAGTAAGCACCCTTTTCTTATAAGAACAGGAGAATTAGAAGTGGAAGAAGACAATTCAGACCCTTGAGCCTGCTCTGTCATTAAATATAATTACTGGGTCATGGAGACTTCTTCTTAATTTGAATTAAGTTATTAGTGGCTAACACAATCGAGTCTTCTTCTGCTAAACATGGCCTCTAGCAGTCCTTTGAGTGCCAGTGACTTGGGGTATTTTGGAGCAGGCAGCTGTGAAGTCATGATAGTGACATGCTCACCAGAACGTGTTCTGAGTGTACATGAGCTATTGTATTCACCAAGGTGTCAGTCTCTAAGCTGGTGGAGGATACAGGATACAACTTTGCTGGCCATTCATCTGAGCGATCTGTGGCTTCTTATGATGATCTCTCAAGGGACCGATCTTTCCATTTGTGCCTGTAAGAGCCAAGATATAGACTGTTTTGTGATATAGAAGTCTGGGCATGTTGAGAATACATTTGCAGGTGGCAGTGGGAGAGTATCACACTACAATGAATCCTAATTGGTTACCATGAAATACAGATCTTAATATCATCACACGAACAGCCACTGTCATCTCCTACTGCTGTATGAGTTAGGTGGTTCGATGATGAATTTCTGGCATCCTACCACCTGTCTTGATACTCTGCACCCTATTTGGGAGTTATTTTTCTCTGGAATGACACAAAGGGAGGGGTTGAGTAGGATTAAGGCATCTGTCACAGCCACGAATGCTGATTCAGGTGGTGATTTGTGTCAAGTGACTGAGTAGGCAGCAGAGAAGACCTATAGGGTTAGTATTTGGGAGTGGGGATTGGAGAGAGTGAGAGTTAATGAGGGAAGATACTTCATTCAATGGGGAGAGTGATAGACCAGATCCTTGGTAGTTGCAGAAGCAGAGATAGAGTAAAGGTGAAGTAGCAGAGATGAAAAGATGACCGCACAACATCTTGTGGAGGGTAGAAGGGTCATTAATCTTCATCCTGCACCGCTGGGCATTTCTGTGGACTATGGACTATGCACTGACCTCAGTGAGTGAGTCTGTCTGCCAGCAGTGAGTACAGGATACAGTGAGAGCAGTGCCGCAGAGGTGTGGTGCACACATAATGAAATGAGCAGTGCGACATTGCAGGAGATCACTCACTAGAACTCACTGAGATTAACTCACCATGAAACTTCCCAAGGTTTACACTTCACCAAATTTCGGTAAATTTCAATCTTGGGTTTCTTTTTCTCGGCAATATTTTCTTTCTATAAAATCAAGTGGCTATTAAAATATTCTTTTAATTTTCTGACAGGGGGACTACTGCTCACTTTGCTGGGTTCATTGAACAAGACCATGTAAATATTTCTGTCTTCATATCAAATAGATCTTGTTAGTGCTGAGTAGCTTTTAGCCTTCACAAGCTATTGTGCAGAATTTCTAGTTTAACAATTCAAGGGTCATGTGCATTAGATGGCAATGCAGGATGTAAGCTGATGATGAGGTATGTGTATGACCCCAGATGAGACCACCAGCTTTATGTTACAGTCTGCCTAGGGGTCAATACTTTTATCCCCAGAGTAGATGATATTTGAGATCCCATGAGAACATGAGAAATAAGGTATTAGATTTAATGTTTTTGAACAAACAAAATAAACAAAAGTTAGAAGATTAAATCACTCCACTACATGTACAGATAAAATTTCTACATTCAGAAATAAAGTTAAGTGCACATGAGTAAGAGTAAACTAAACCGTGGTTGAACACAGTGTGATCCCACAGATTTCTCAACAACTCTTCAGATGTTCATACCACCTCGTGTCACCAAATCTCATTAAAACTTTGTCTCACAACATTTAAAAGACATTTGGATGAGCTTGTACAGGAAAGGTTTGTAGGGATATGAACCAAGCACAGATTTCCAACCTGAATGACTCTATGGCTCCCTGACAAGAGCTTACAATTCTTCACTGTCAATGCATGACCATGAGGGCTCATTGGCTGCTCCCATTCCGGTTATTCAATCTGTTTTCATTGAACTGTGTTCCATTAAATTTCTGAGACTGCACTCTTGTATCTGGTCATGGGCACAATTGAAGCTCTTTCACAAATATCTTCGCTAAGCCAGTACCACCCTTGAGTTTCTCCAATGTCCAGTACTTCTCAGTTTGACCAGGCAGATGGGGTTTCAGGATTTATTCACTCCCCACTCTCACTACATTGGCACTTCCCAACTGCTGCAGAAATTCCCAGGGCTTTTCTGAGTCTTAACCCTGTCAGTTAAATGCACCTTCAGAGGAGCATAAAAGTTGAAGTTTCAGGTCGGGACCCTTCTTCAGAAATCAGCCCATTTCGGAAGAAGGGTCCCAACCTGAAGCATCAACTTTTCTGCTCCTCTGATGCTGCCTGGCCTGCTGTGCACCTCCAGCTCCACACTGTGTTATCTCTGGCTCCAGAATCAGCAGTTCTTACTATCTCTGTCATACTCGGACTGCTCCAGATATCAACTGTAACAACTTATCACATATATAAAACCGTTCTTCTTGCATTCATGCAAAGTTTTGCACTGCACCATTGAAAACAGTTTCCCTTGTTTCACTCTATCACAACCCTTCACAGATTTAAAGGATTTCATTCTTACTCAATCCTGTGACTGATAATATTACCATTAAATTTATTTGTTCAAAAGAGAACTATCCAGTTTCTCCAGCCTCTTCACATAACTGAGATAACAAAGTGTGGAGCTGGATGAACACAGCAGGCCAAGCAGCATCTTAGGAGCACAAAAGCTGACGTTTCGGGCCTGCACCTCTCTTTGCATAACTGAAGTCTATTGTCTCTTTTACTTGCCTGTGCTCCCACTCCAAACCTTTGATTTTCCCTTTTCTGTATGATGCTCACAGTACAGACAAAACATTTCAGCAGACACCAAACTAGGCTTAACATAAATTTCTTTTGTAGCCTATTCCCTATTTATAAAGTACGGAGCACCATGTAATTTTAATCCTTGATCAAAATCGATTGTAACTTCACAGATTTCATTTTATGTGCAAGTGTCTTGCAATGTAAACTGCAATATCCTGCATCCATTTTACAATTGGATCATTTAGATTATATTGCTTCAGGCTTAATTCTAAAATGCACAATTTCACACTTCTATGCATTGAGTTCCATACAGGGTAAATCATATTGAATAGAGAGTGTTTGTACAATTTTCACAACTATAGGGGTAATTGCCACTGCACTAGAAGAACAAGAGATGTAAGTCAGTGATCTAAGACAGTCTTGTTTAACCACTATATTAATAGGCCAGGCTTAGCGAGTTGGAGAAACTAAGATAAATGCACCATCTATCCTAGGAAACTGGAAATTCGAACAGACCATTTAGCTTCACAAACCTGTTCAGGCATTCAGTTAGATTATGAATATTCTGCATCAGAACTCAATTTGGCTTCTTGGTTCCAGGTCATGGTCTTACTCAACAAAAATCTAGCAGTTTTAGTTTTGAAATGGCTTAATTGACCTGGAGCATCCACAGCTTTTACAGATTCTCATGAGCTTTTGTATGAAAAGCTTCTTTCTCCTATTTCACCAGAAAAGTCTGGGTCACGTTTTGAGATAATGCTTCTTGTTCTAGACTCTCTCACCAGAGGAAATAAATTCTCTCCTTTTGGATTTACGGACTACCATGAGGGAATTTCTGCCTGTTGCAAAGGATGATCGAGAATACCATAGCACCATGTGAGGAAGAGTAGGGACATCTCACATTGACTTGGTCAATAAGCTTCCTTCATCCATCAAAAACATGACACATGTTCATTCATTTTATTGTTTTTTATAATACTTTGAAGCTTTGCTTGCTCCATATCAGCAATTGTCGTACTTTACAAGGTTCTCCATTCCACGTTTTCAGAACGTATACAACTGACAGTAAGGAAATTGACTATATAGACCCACTTATTCTATCACTTTTAAGATCCACATGGAGTGCTAGTACATAGTTCCTTGAAAATGGCGTCACGGGTAAACAAGGTGGGGAAGAATGTACTTAACGTGCTTGCCTTCATGGGTCACTGCAATGAGTACAGTAGTTGGGACATCACGTTAGAGATGTGCAAGGCATTGATAAAGCTGCATTTGGAGTATTATGCACAATTCTGTTTGCCCTACTATAGGAAGCATATTATTAAACTAGAAAGGGTGCAAACAATATTTACAAGCATGTTACCAAGAATGGGGGCATGGGGTTGGAATTATAAGGAGAGGCTGGATTGACTGGGACTATTTTTCCCTAGATCATGGGAGGGCTGAGGGGCTATATTTTAGAGGTTTATAAAATCATGAGGGGCATAGGAAAGGTGAATAGCCAAGGTCTTTTCCGCAGCATAGGGGAGTCCAAATCTAGAGGGCATGCACTTATGGTGAGGGGGAAAGATTTGAACTTTTTCACACAGAAGGTAGTGTGCATATGGAATGAGCTGCTAGATGAAGTGACAGAGGTGGATGCAATTTCAACATTTAAAAGATGTTTGAACAGGTATATGGGTAGGAAATGTTTAGATGAATATGGGTCAAATGCGACTAGTTCAGTTTTTAGCAAACCTGGTTGACATGGGCAAATTGGGCTTTAGGGCCTGTTTCTGAGCTATATGACACTATCTTTATAGAATCCCTACAGTGTGGAAACAGGCCCTTAGGCTCAACAAGTCCACATTGACCCTTGGAGCAACCCACCCAGGCCAATCCCCCTATAACCCACCTACCCCTGAACACTACAAGCAATCTTAGCATGGCCAACCCACCTAGCCTGCACATCTTTGGACTGTGGGAGGAAGCCAACGCAGACACGGGGAGAATAAGCAAACTCCACACAGACAGTGGCCTGAGGCTGGAATTGAACCTGGGTCCCTGTCCATGTGAGGCTGCCGTTCTAACCACTCAACCACTATGCCACCCATCTTCTTGGCCCTTTAAATCTTACCCTGTCAACATGACTTTCTATGTCAATGTCTCTCATGTATTTATCTAATTTCCCCTCAAATGCATCTCTACTACTCACCTCCATCTCTCCAAGTGGTAGCAAGTTCCAGAATCAAATCCAGCTAAAGAATTTGCTGATGAAGGTTCTGATGAAGGGTCTAGGCCCGAAACGTCAGCTTTTGTGCTCCTGAGATGCTGCTGGATCTGCTGTGTTCATCCAGCCTCACATTTTATTATCTTGGATTCTCCAGCATCTGCAGTTCCCATTATCTCTAAAGAATTTGCTTGTGATTTTTGAAGTGAATAGTTTCAGGTTACACTTCTCTGTGAAAGTGAAAATGTGATGGTGGTGGTATCATGCAGTTCATTCAGACAGTCCATGTTGCTGTGGCAACAAACTTATCATTGTCTGGAGTTTTGGATTGCGATGTTCAAGCTCCAATGTAGTTTGTAGCACAATGGCCCAGTGGTTAACACTACTGCTTGACAGAACTAGGGACCTAGGTTCAATTCCAGCCTTGGGTGACTGCCTGAGGGGGGGGAGGGGGTGGGGGGGAATGGTTTGCATATTCTCTCCATGACTGTGTGGGGTTTCGTCCCACAGTTCAAAGATATGCAGGTTAGGTAGATTGGCCATGCTAAATTGCCCATAGTGTCTGTGGATGTGTAGGTTAGGTGGATTAGCCATGGGAGGTACAGGGACAGGGTAGAAGGATAATTCTGGATAGGATGCTCTTCAGAGATTTGGTGTGGACTTGTTGGGCCAAATGGCCTGTTTCCACAATGTATCTATTCTATTTGGTGACCAGGAATCTCTCATGAACTTGCCACTTGCCTTTGACTTCTAAAAACTGAAAACACTGAAGATGCTATAAATCAGGAACAAAAACAAAGTTGTTGGAAAAGCTCAGCAGGTTTAGCAGCATCTGTGAACAAAAAAATCAGAATTAATATTTCAGGCCTGGTGACCCCAAAACATTAACTATTATTTTTATCTTCACAGATACTGCTAGACCTGCTGAGCTTTTCCAGCAACTTTGTTTTTGTATCATTGATTTCTATTGGGACGTTTTGTCAATGGGCCTTCAACTTAATTGCCTGTTTTCTGAACACATCTTTCTTGGATTTGAAACTCAGACTTTGTAGCTCAGAGGCAGAGATAACATTTACTGTGCGACAAGACCTCAAGGGGTATTGTGGCAAGATCATTCAAGTACATCTCTTTCCACATTCAGCAGTGAGATGAATAAGGATGCTGTGGAATCTATGTTTCTGCTTTAGATTGGTAACATAAATCACACTTTACGTTGTTAACCTGGAGCTGACCAACCTATTTGCATTGAATTCAATTTTCCCTATTTGGATATTGAGCTACAAATTCATACAAATTAGCTGCAAGTTAAATTACTGGTTAAAGGATTACATGAGTTAGAGTTCAATTTTTATTACATTCACTTGTGTGATGTGCCAGCATTAATTGTATATGTCTAATTGCCCTTGAGAAGGTGGTGGTGAGCTGCCTTCTTGAACCACTGCAGCCCTTGTGTTGGAGATACACCCACAATTCCATCAGGGAGGGAATTCCGGGATTTTAACCCTGTGAGAGTAAAAGAATGGCGATAAATTTCCAAGTCAGAATAGTGAGTGGTTTGGAGGGAACATGGTGTTTCCATGCTGTTCTGTCCTTTTCTACGGTCGCAGTTGTGAGTTTGGATGGTGCTATCAAAGTATCTTCTGTGAATTTCTGCAATCGATAGTACATACTGCTGCAAAGGAGTGTTAGTGTTGAAGAGTGAAGATGTTTGTGGATATTTGTGGGCTGCTTTGTACTAGATTATGCTAAACTCCTTGAATATTGTTGGAACTGCACCCATCCAGGCAAGTGGGGAATGTTCCATCACAGTTATGACTTGTGCCAATCTAATTAAGTATGAAACTGAAATGATAGATTGACAGTCCCTTGGATACAATTTGTCTATTGATGGAACTGCACAAGTAGTTGAAAGGTGTTTTAGTACCTCACCGCAAATAGCAGTCCTGCCACAGATAGAAGCTGGCTCAGCATTTCTGAAAAATGTTGATTATAGTAAAGAGACACATGACATGATGTAGTGATTCACTGAAAGAAATGTCAGCTGAGTCATTGGGTTACTCATAGCTCTCGTCATCAAAATACCTCTCAATCTTCTAATGTTCATGCCTTTCACCCGGCTTATCTACCATTTTCCACTCTTTACAAGTGTTTTAGCCATTTGTTCATTTCTTAGCCCATGTTCTAACTTGCACTTGATCTCCATGAAACCTCAGTCCCATGTTCACTGACCTACATATACTGCTGCTGCGTCGATGTCTGAATATTAAAATTCTCATTCTTGTTTCAGGATGTACTAGTGCTTTGTGATCTCTGTGACTTCCTCTGGAACTAAACCAACGGAGATCTCTATATCCGACCAAATCTTCACTCTCATGCATCCCAATTTTCATTGCAAAATCTTTGGTGGCAATGCTTCAGATACCACTGGTGTAAACTTTGGAATATCCTCCTTAATTCTCTCTACTTCCCCTTCTTCAAACATTCCTTTAAACCAATCTCTTTGATCACCTGCTCAGATATCTCATAATATGGCTTGGCATCAAATGTTAAATAATAAAATAAATGTTAAATAATAATAATAATAATAAAAACATGAGGACATATGACATAGGAACAGAGGTGGAAATTTCTCTGCATCTGTGCCTTAAATGTACGATCCCTTTTTCTGAGACTGTGCCCTCCCATAGATCATAGAATCTCCCAAAAGGGAGAATATTCCTGTAAAATGCTTTAGGACAGGTTACTGAGTTAAAGATGACATATAAATGCGAGCTACTGTCAATTTGCTGGCAAAGCAGGATGTAGGTTGTGGATTAGTAGATTGTGACAGTCTGACAGATATTTTTTGCAAGCCAGGTGGTGGCAGAGTAGGACTCTTCAGCAGGAGCTTGTCTGATCCGTCCATTTCTTGTAATTTTTCTTCTCTCTTATTTGTGTTTTTCTCCTTCTTTCTTCTTGGCATTGTCCTGAACTCCCAGCCTTAGTGCAGGCTCGGCGAGGCGCCCTCTCGGCCTGGCATGGCTGTCTTTTGGCCTGCTGGACCATTAGTGGTGACTTCTAACCTCGGCATTCCTGGTTCCAGAATGGCCTCCCAGCCTCGAGAACCTCAAGTCGGAGCCCGGCACAGACTGGAGGTTTGGTCCTGGCATGGACTGGGTTGGAAGAAGTTTTATTCTGAATTTTTTATTTGTTTATTTCTCTAATTTATTCCTATACTGTGTGATGGCGGGCTTTTTATTTCTTTATTTTTTTTCTGACTTTTTTCTCCCCTAAGAGCTTGAACAAGTATCTGTACATTGGCACCTTAAATGGCACAGTAAGTAGTGCCTTGTAAACTTTTCACTGTAACCATTTGAGTACAATTGACAATAAAGATAATTCTAATTCTGATCTTAATATCATTGAATGAAGCATATTGATATCTCCTCACCAGCTTTGTGAATCAATCAGCATTCTGCTTATCTGACTGTCACTCGGCTAACTTTGTTGATTGATTTACACTAATTTATTCCTCTATAAATACTTTGATTTGCATTGTTGAGATTGAAATGCTTCGATCTGAATTGATTTGATTCAATTGGAGCCTTTGCAGTCTGCAGTTAATTGTAGCACAGTAGAGCAAACATTGTAACAAAATACCAGCAAGTTTCCAGATGCTCATTTATACAAACACTAAAAAACATTATGCAGAGATTTCAGTCCTATTGATGCAGTTAAAATGTCTTGAAATCACCAGGGAATTCTTGCGAATCTCTGACTTTTTTGGGGTTCAAGTAGATGTAGACTAGAAAATTTCATCTTATTTTTCCCTGTGGGGGCTTGAGGAGAAAATCATTAGCTTTTATATCTAATTTTACATGATGCTTGGAACCGGGACATTTGCAAAAGGGGAAAGGAGAAATGTAACAGGGGCAACTGAATTACACAGAACAGAAACTGACCATTCGTTCTGCTATGCTTGTAGCATCTTTCTGAGGGGACTATCTATTCCAGAGATTTGAACCCAGACTCAAGAACCAGTACAGATTGTCAGAAATGCCATCTTTCAGTTAACCTGAGATTTTGTCTGCATTCTCAAATAAGTAGTTTGACGCAAAGCAAGCGAACCATCTCTGATGCCCCTGTCAACATTATTCTCTGAAACAGAACACTGAAGAAAATAAATCATCTGACCATTGCCACAGTTTTATTTGTGGCACACTATGTGTGCAATTTTATTGCTGCATTTCCTGTGTTGCAGCAGTGTCTAGCTTGGTGAGCTTGAAAACACTTGGGCATCAACCAACCATGAAAGAGAGTACATAAATGTGAGTCTTATTTTTCAATTAACTTATCCAATATCTCTGCTCTTTCTCTGCAGATATTTTTATTTGCAATGTTTGCATTTATCACAGTATCTTTTTAAAAACTATTCTTCCAGTGGGAGGTTTTTGCCCTATCTAAAAAGAAGTCTCCTAATCTCTCCTACTGTCCTTTAGACAGTGATTTGAGATGTTTATCCTCGAGTCAACTAAAGTGCTTACAATATTTCATCAAATCAAAGCTCATCAGAGTTTTGAACAGCACTATCAATATGTTTGATCTTCTCCAGCTGAGGAAAATGCCCCTTGGGTCAACAAGGGCTCAATAGGCTTGATGATCTCTGGCTGAGCATTTGTGACATTGATCCTATAATAATTGCCTTTTATTTATGGCCTCTTATAGAGTCATAATACAGTGCCAAAACAGACCTTTAAGCCCAACTAGCCCATGCCGATCAGATGTTCTAATCGTCTCAATTGCCATCAATTGTCCTATATCCTTCCAAGCCCTTTATATTCGTTCACCCATCTAGATGCCTTTTAAATGTTGTAATTGCACCAGCCTCCATCACCTTTTCTAAGCTCATTCCATACACGCACTGTCCTCTGCGTGAAAACAATGACCCCTCAGGTCCTTATTAAATCTTTCCCTTCTCACCTTAAACCCATGACCTTGAGTTCCGGACCCCTCCACCCTGGAGAAAAGACTTTGGATATTCACTTTGTCCAGGCCCTTCATGATTTTGTAAGCCCTGTATATGGTCACCCCTTAGCCTCCTACACTCCAGGAAAAATTTTCTCAGCAAATTTTGCCTTTCCTTGTAGCTCAAACTCTCCGAGCCCAGCAAAATCCTAACTAAAATATTTCATCTACAATCATCTCATTAATTCCTCTTTGCATGAGTCCAAGATCTTGACATTCTTCTCAAAGGAAGTCAGCCAGCAATGAATACAGTTTTGTAACTGTAGCCTTGCTGCATTTAGTGAGGAGATTTAGAAGTGTCGTAGAGTCACTATGGTGTGGAAGCAGGCCAGTCGGCCCATCAAGTCCACATCGACACTCCAAACAGCACCCCATACCCCCTACCCTATTACTATGCATTTCCCATGGATAATCCACCTTGCCTGCAGATCCCTGGACACAATGGACAATTTAGCAAGGCCAGTTCACCCAGCCTGCACACTGTTGGACTGTAGGAGGAAACCGGAGCACCTGCAGGAAACCCACGCAGATAAGGGAGAATGCACAAACTCCACACAGAGAATCGCCAGAGGCCAGAATTGCAACTGGGTCCCTTGCACTGTGAGACAGCAATCCTAAGCACCGAGCCATCGTGCCACACCATTTTTTATTGTGCTATTGAACAACGTCTAAAAGAACAGACTTGGGATTCTAAAATATTGGAAAGACCTGCTGTTGCTGGAAATCATAAACGAAAACAGGAATTGCTGGAGCAGCTCAACAGGTCAGGCAGCATCTGCGGAGTGAAAGCAGAGTTAATGTTTTGGGTTCATTGCCCCTTCCTCAGAACACTCAGATTTGGGATTTTATAGGAACTGGATAATACAAAGAAATATCCCCATTATGTATTCGATGTCCACAAACAAATCTTAATCAAGAGTTGCATCATCTGCAACAAGGGAGCTAGACTAGCAGACAGGATCCCTTTAATGTTAACCTTTTAATTTACTCCCACCTAATCGATGCATTTCATGTAGCACAAACTAAAGGTTGAAGTTCAGCAGAGGGAAGCGCTGGTTCTTATAATGAGGATTTATTTGGTACAATATTGACTGAAATCATGAAAGTTCACTGCCCTGTGTGTGAATTTGTCAACATTTATTGGACACTCCAGAGGCATGGCCTGATGGATTTTGACATGTTGGATATTGATTTGGCTGCCAATGATGCAGATAATCAAAAGACATGGTGGCCTGGGAGATCAAAAAGCACAACGAAACAAAGTAACTACGATGGCATGCTGAGGTGGGGTAATAGGGGAGTCTGGGCTATTTTAGAGAAAGGAGTGTGACAATCTATTGCTTTCCTAAATTATTTACCTCTCATTGGCAGCTGCGTTTCCTATAAGCCATTCGGAACTACACCTCATTTAATACCACCAGTGGCTGTAAAGTGCTTCAACATGCCTAATGGTTGTGATACATGCTATTTAATACAGTTTTTTCTTGTCTTCTTTCCTGCTGTAGCCCAAATCCTCCCTTTGCTCACGTGGATTTTTGCAGCTCTTTGTCACTGCAATCAGGACAACAGAGGTCACTTTAAAATAAAGCCGTAGCTGCTGATGCGGTGAACCAATGCAAACTGTCTGCAGGTGAACTGATAGACCCGTGGAACAGATTCCAGGCAGTTCGGTGACTGAACTGGAAGGTAAAGGACCAGGGCCATGGGCGGTCACCCTGATGCCAGAGCAAGGCAATTAGGAGCAAAGCCTGAGTTCTAGTCACTCGGATGTTACTTCATCTTCTTTCTTTCTCTTTCTCTTTGTCTTCTTGCTGCCGGTGGTGGCCAAGTAGGCAAACACCTTGGAGGAGGGCAACCAGAATGGGACTTTTGGTGAGTTGGCCTGGCCTGGCAGCTGAACGAGGGCCTCATGACTGCAATGGGCACAGAATGGGGACTCTTGGTGCTGGTCAGTGCTGGCTGCAGGATGCTGCGTCATGGAAGCAGCAGGTTGAACCAGGGACTCCTGGTTGTGGTCACGTGGGCCCAGAGCAGGGACTTCTGGCTATTGACAAGGTGGCAGCACTGACAGCTCCTGGCTGCGCTAGTGGCTCAAGCTTATCGGCAAGGCGACAGTGGCAGGGGGTGGAGCTGGGCACTCCGTGGGGCGAGTGTGGGTACCCAGCATCAGTGATGTAGGTTCAGCAATGAAGCACTGGCATCTAAAGAGTAGAGACCCCTACATTGGTGATCCGGGTGGCAGGCGGTAGCAAGGAAGTGGAGGAGTGATAGCTGCGCGGGTGTTGTAGGTGAGCTGGCTCAGCACTCAGGTCTCACAGGGGAGGTGGCAGAGTGAAGGTCGACCATCTTTCAGCTTAGATAAACAAGGTGTAGAGCTGAATGAATACAGCAAGCCAAGCAGCATCAGAGGAGCAGGAAGGCTGATGGTTTGGGTCTCGATCCTTATTCAGAAAATGATTTTCTGAAGGAAAAGGATTTTCTTAAGAAGGTCCAGACCCAAAATGTCTGCTTTCCTTTTCCTCTGATGCTGCTTAGCCTGCTGCGTTCACCCAGCTCTGCACGTTGTTATCTCAGATTCTCCAGCATCAGCAGTCCTACTATCTCTGAACTATCTTTCAACTTTATCTTTTTATTTTTAAACTATTGAAAATGGTGCTGGATTGTGGTGGCAGTTGAAGATTTTCGCTATATTTTACTGTATTATTCACTGTAAAATACAAGTGACAATAATCCATTCAAATCAAATCATTTGTATAGCACCTTTAACATTCTAAGGTGTTCCAGGATGTATGGGGTGTGATTCTGAAAGGGTTAATGGTGAGAAATGCAGTAACTCCACCCAAATTGATAATGTCATAAAGACTTGAGTGGGAAAAAGATCTCAAAGGTGATTGAACCACCATCCAACTCTTTTCATGGTCTTCGTAATGACATAGCAAATTAACTTGTGATCAATCAATCAATTGCCCCTTATTTAGGACAATTGTTAGACTTCCAGGTGGTTTTTGTGTGCCACACTAAACACATCCCCATTATATCCCAAAGTAAAAGGAGAATGAATGACTGCAAGGCTATAGTATGGTGTTTGTGAGTTCCACTACCTCATGCCAAATGATGAGCTGTGGTGAGAATTCACTTCCAAAACACTGTCAGTGGTGGCCATCACATCATCTCACAACGTGATGAGTGGGTTTGGAATTTAGCTGCAACACAATATTTGCCAGATAGTGATGAGCATTTCGGAGAACTCAGAAGAAGCTTTGAGACTCAGCTTTCAAGAGAGTGACTTCTGTACATGGTCATCAGCTGCAAGAATCGAACATTTGTGAAGACTGCAGAAGATCAACTTGTGACAGAATTCAATAGAGCAATGCTGACAGTCAATGTTAAAAGCATTTCAGGCATAGTGAGAGAAGCGCGGAAGCAAATGTGAGTTAGAAGCTAGATTTAGCTGGAACTAAGTCACTTTTCGCAGTTACAGAAGGATTCAAGTGCTCATGAACTGTAGGACTGGCCCAGAGTCAAGGTTCAGCTGCAGAACAAATAAGCATTGTAAGCTCCATGAATAAAGTTGAAATCACTAATTGGGGTGGAGAAGTCTAAAAGAGATGCAATGCATTTACGAGTTGATAAAGTCAGATTGACTAACAACTCGGAATATATGCCACAGCCATACTGAGCAGGAAGCAGAAAGTGCAGTTACAACAGGAGAAATCAAGGCCTACAGAAGTAAATTAAAGATGAAATCACAAAACCAGGGACATTGTGAAGTTAGAATTAAAGAAATGATTATATAATTTAGCAGTTAAAGCAAATAGAATCTAAAGAAAGGAGCAAATAGAGAACTGCCAAGCCTTCAGTAATGGTATATTACCTCAACATGGAATATTGACAAGATCATACAGACCCTACGACAATGGCTGAATGGACACCACGCAATAATCATCAGGCAGGAATGTTCCATCACAGATGGGGAACACTTCAGTTGCAAAGAACATTCAGCTTCCGATCTTCGGATAAGTGTTCTCTGAGGTAGCCTTTGGGCTACCTCAGAGGTCCACAACAGAACAGAATCACTGAGCAGAGGCTGAGAGCCAATTTCTGAACCATGAAAACGGCCTCAACCGTGATCTTGGGTTCATGTTGCGCTACATGTGACACCACAACACCATTCCATATCTTGAAAATCTTCCTTACTGTCCTGTTTTGACACCATCACTTTGATGAATTGTTATGATCACTCTGCCTTAATTAATTTATACAGTTTTGGTTTACTTATTACTTTGGTTAGACCCTCAGCATGTGATTCCTCTACCTGTCATGTTATTCCAGATATTTAGTTTGTCTCCAGCACAACCTTTTTTTATCATAATTAGCTCTCTGCTTCATTTAATTGGAACATAGGTCATCCCTTTACTTGCTATTCAGCTGTGGACACTTTACTCACATCATCTGACACTTTGGATCATCTGCAGGGACTTATCATTCAATATTCCATGCACACCATTTGTATGGTCTTTTGATCTCTCTCCCCTTGATCCCTCTGCCTTTCAATTCTGTGTTCTGTGTGCATCTCTCTCACTTCACCAGGTGAAGAAGCTATGCTCCAAAAGCTTGTGATTTTAAAAAGAACGAGTTGGACTATAATCTGTTGTTGTGTGACTTCTGACTTTGTTCATCTCAGTCCAACATCAGTAGCTCCACATCAGAGACCTCAGTAAGCATTAGAGACTTCTAATTGAAACTATTGTAAAGGCAGAAAGCATTTGTAAAGGCCCCAGGCAGCAGAATGCATTCAGTGAAAGAGAACTGGATTCTTTATTAAGTTGTAACACAATAAGAATTATTAACAGCTCAATGTACAGTCTGAGTGGTCTCAGGATTCAGCTTTAAATGCACAAATAGCAGGATACAGTTGATAAAGCCAATAAAGAAGATAGGAATCATTTATTAAAACTACAAAGGTAAGATTGATGCGTATAACTCACAGAAAGTGAGAATTCTCTATTTGGAATGCTCAATTTTATATGCAATCAGTGGGAATACATCATTTCAGAGCTAAAAGGCAAGAAGTATTAATTTTGACCAAGGGATTCTGACCATGCCTAAACTCCTTCTGCCGTTCGAGTAAGGATGAGGTCAAGACATCTAATCACATTCAAAACCGAATCTTGAAGACATAACTCTTCTCTGACACTCCTTCTGTTGTAGAGTAACGTGTAGCATACCTTTAGTCAAAGGGAAAACCCTCTATTGCTTCAACACACAAAGGCAGCATTGTTATATTGCAGAATCAAAAAATCTTAAAACCAAGAAGAATAATAAATATCAATATATTGCAGAATTCAAAGTAAGGACTTGGATAAAGGAGAAATATTCTTACTTGGAAGGTATGGCAACAGAAATAATGTTAGCTGGAAAACTAATTTTGGAGAGAGATAATGGGAACTGCAGATGCTGGAGAATCCGAGATAACAAAGTGTGGAGCTGGATGAACACAGCAGACCAAGCAGCCTCTCAGGAGCACAAAAGCTGACATCTCGGGCCTAGACCCTTCATCAGAAAAGGGGGTTGGGGAGAGGGTTCCGAAATAAATAGGGAGAGAGGGGGTGGTGGATCGAAGATGGATAGAGGAAAAGATAGGTGGAGAGGAGAGTATAGGTGGGGCGGTGGGGAGGGGATAGGTCAGTCTGGGGAGGACGAACAGGTCAAGGGGGCGGGATGAGGTTAGTAGGAAGGAAATTGAGGTGCAGCTTGAGGTGGGAGGAAGGGATAGGTGAGAGGAAGAACAGGTTAGGGAGGCGGGCACTAGCTGGGCTGGTTGTCCCTGCCTCCCTAACCTGTTCGTCCTCTGACCTATCCCCTCTTCCCACCTCAAACTGCACCTCCATTTCCTACCTTCTAACCTCATCCTGCCCCCTTGACCTGTCCGTCCTCCCTGGATTGACCTTTCCCCTCCCTACCTCCCCACCCACACTCTCCTCTCCACCTATCTTCTCCTTTATCCATCTTCGATCCGCCTCCCAAACTCTCCCTATTTATTTCAGAACCCTCCCTCCATCCCCCTTTTCTGTTGAAGGGTCTAGACCCGAAATGTCAGCTCTATAACTAATTTTGGAGATGGGTCATATAGAACATAGAATTAGACACCTCGGAGAGAACAAGTCATAAGATGGTGTTAATTCTAAATTCTAAATTAGACATTAAATCAGAAGCTGGACTGGGCAACACACATTGTATTCAATGGAACAAAAACAATTGGAAAAGCCCAGCAGGACTGGCAACATCTGTGAAGGAAAAAACAGAATTAACATTTCGGGTTCGGTCATTCTCAGAACTGTATTCAATTGGGATTGGTATATGAATTATTGTTCACAAAAGAACATATGTATTCTTAAAGGCCTTTAATTAAGTTCAACAAGACTTAGATAATTTACTTTAATCTTAAAACAAAAATAGTTCTTGAAAGTGCATACAAGAACAGAATGAAGGTCAACATTCTTCAACATTCCTGATCCAAAAAGAATGTTTTCTGGAAGAATGCCAAGATCCCCAGATAACCTGAATTTGCGAAGTCAGAGTTGGAGACACGGGAAGAGATGGCAGACTGATAAGTGCAATTATAGCCATGAATCTATAAATGCTAATAGCGGGAAAAAAAAATCATGGGGCAGTTGTGGGAGATATTCTTTAAAGTACAACATTGTGTAAGAAAAAGTTAAACTCGACAAGTACATTCAACTTTAACCAACATGAGAATGTTCTTATTTAGGCTCATTATTTTAAAAAGGCAGGATTATCAGATTAGCCATGATCTCATTGAATGGTGGAGCAGACAGAATGGGGCTGAATGGCCTACTTTTATTCCTACATCTTGTGGTCTTATGATCATAGGACTTGGATGAGGAGAACAGCTCCAACTGCCAAAGGAGATAGATTGACCATCTAGGTCTCCTCAAGCCTTAATGACAGTATCTACCTTACCAATGTAACATGTATCAGACTGCAATCAGTCAATAAATTGCATCCCATTTAATGCAAGAAATTCTTCTCATTATGCTACCTAGTGATTTTCTGCCACTGTACGAGACAAAGCAGGCCCTATAGGTCCCAACCTGAAAGGAGGATTGTGGCACCAAATTAACCTTATGGAATCCAAGAGTCCGGTTAACTTACTCAAGGTGCTGAGGAGTAATGGAGATTTTTGGTACAATATACAGGTAGTGGAGCCAATATTTCATCTTGCAATGCTTCGCAGAAGCACTAGTAGCAAAAAAAATCACACTTTACCAAATAAAGAGGTGATAATGATTAAAGAAGGAGAGGGAGAGATGTTCAGACAAAAAATATCTAGAGCTTGGGGCTCAGACAGTTCGGTGCATGGCCAGCAATGGTGGAGTAAAGGAAACTGGTAATGTTCCAGAGGCCAGAAGTAGAACAGTGCAGATGTCTTATAGTCTTCCAGGTCTTTATTTTAGTTTAGGACAGATAGGAAGTAATGATGGCTTGCTTGGAATGAGGGACGTTAATTCAACAGTGAGTCAAATTGAGAGAATACTATTCTCAAATATAGGTGTTACTTAATTAGAACAGAGTTTCTTTCAAGAGCGATGGAGAATGGTTATGGATTGAGTGGGTTTGCGAGGTGTAAAGGTGAAATAAATGGGTAAATGCATGTGTGTTTATGCCTGTACATGTATATAAGTGTGTATCTGGGCAATTGTATGAACCCGTATGTGCTGATGTAAATTACGTGATGTATTTGTTATGTGTGTCTAAATATTAATGAATGTATGTTTTGATTTGTGTCTATGTGTGTTAATGGTATGTACATGCAAAGATGTCTGTGAAAGATTTGTCTCTGTGCATAATTATGGACATATAAATGTTCCTGTGAGTCTAAATGTGTGTGTTTTTAAATTTATCTTTTTGTGTCAATGTGTGAGTAATTGTGTGTGTGTGCGCGTGTGTGCGTGTGTGTGCGTGCGTGTGTGTGTGTGTGTGTGTGTGTGTGTGTGTGTGTGTGTGTGTGTGTTTATATCAACACTACTCTTAGCCGCTGTGCTATACAATTTTCACTGGATAGATCCATGAAGAAAGGCACACATGAGAGAGGTGCCAAAAGTGGCTGGGACGCACAGAGCTGTGTTCCAGTGGAGTCAATGCAGACGGGGATCAAACACGGAAAAATATCAAAAAGGGAATCGGTCTCGATGGTAGGTCCTAATTGAATATTGCTCCTGATGTTCACAGTTTAAATGCTTAAAAGTTGAACTGTCTCCCTCTCCTTGAGGGCAACATGACTGGTTTTTCACAGTCAGATGCTATGACCCAACAAAAATATGTAAAATAACATGAAAGAAAACCCAACCCTCCTTCCACTGACCCCTTCACCCGCTTCCAACACAAGTCCTCCTACGCCAACTCTCCGCCACCACCTCCTACCGCCTCCTCGATCATGACCCCACACCCGAGCACCAAACCATCATCTCCAACACCATTCACGACCTCATCACCTCAGGGGACCTCCCACCCACAGCCTCCAACCTCATTGTTCCCCAACCCCGCACGGCCCGTTTCTATTTCCTTCCCAAAATCCACAAACCTGCCTGCCCTGGTCGACCCATCGTCTCAGCCTGCTCCTGCCCCACCGAACTCATCTCAACCTATCTGGACTCCATTTTCTCCCCTTTGGTCCAGGAACTCCCCACCTACGTCCGTGACACCACCCACGCCCTCCACCTCCTCCAGGACTTCCAATTCCCTGGCCCCCAACACCTCATATTCACCATGGACGTCCAGTCCCTGTACACCTGCATTCCGCATGGAGATGGCCTCAAGGCCGTCCGCTTCTTCCTGTCCCGCAGGCCCGACCAGGCCCCCTCCACCGACACTCTCATCCGCCTAGCTGAACTCGTCCTCACACTCAACAACTTCTCTTTTGACTCCTCCCACTTCCTACAGACTAAGGGGGTGGCCATGGGCACCCGCATGGGCCCCAGCTATGCCTGCCTCTTTGTAGGTTACGTGGAACAGTCCCTCTTCCGCTCCTACACAGGCCCCAAACCCCACCTCTTCCTCCGGTACATTGATGACTGTATCGGCGCCGCCTCTTGCTCCCCAGAGGAGCTCGAACAGCTCATCCACTTCACCAACAAATTCCACCCCAACCTTCAGTTCACCTGGGCCATCTCCAGCACATCCCTCACCTTCCTGGACCTCACAGTCTCCATCTCAGGCAACCAGCTTGTAACTGATGTCCATTTCAAGACCACCGACTCCCACAGCTATCTAGAATACACCTCCTCCCACCCACCCTCCTGCAAAAATTCCATCCCCTATTCCCAATTCCTCCGCCTCCGCCGCATCTGCTCCCACAATAAGACATTTCACTCCCGCACATCCCAGATGTCCAAGTTCTTTAAGGACCGCAACTTTCCCCCCACGGTGATCGAGAACGCCCCTGACCGCGTCTCCCGCATTTCCCGCGACACATCCCTCACACCCCGCCCCCGCCACAACCACCCCAAGAGGATCCCCCTTGTTCTTACACACCACCCTACCAACCTCCGGATACAACGCATTATCCTCCGACACTTCCGCCATTTACAATCCGACCCCACCACCCAAGACATTTTTCCATCCCCTCCCCTGTCTGCTTTCCGGAGAGACCACTCTCTCCGTGACTCCCTTGTTCGCTCCACACTGCCCTCCAACCCCACCACACCCGGCACCTTCCCCTGCAACCGCAGGAAATGCTACACTTGTCCCCACACCTCCTCCCTCACCCCCATCCCAGGCCCCAAGATGACATTCCACATTAAGCAGAGGTTCACCTGCACATCTGCCAATGTGGTATACTGCATCCACTGTACCCGGTGCGACTTCCTCTACATTGGGGAAACCAAGCGGAGGCTTGGGGACCGCTTTGCAGAACACCTCCGCTCAGTTCGCAACAAACAACTGCACCTCCCAGTCGCAAACCGTTTCCACTCCCCCTCCCATTCTCTTGATGACATGTCCATCATGGGCCTCCTGCACTGCCACAATGATGCCACCCGAAGGTTGCAGGAACAGCAACTCATATTCCGCCTGGGAACCCTGCAGCCTAATGGTATCAATGTGGACTTCACCAGTTTCAAAATCTCCCCTTCCCCTACTGCATCCCTAAACCAGCCCAGTTCGTCCCCTCCCCCCACTGCACCACACAACCAGCCCAGCTCTTCCCCCCCACCGACTGCATCCCAAAACCAGTCCAACCTGTCTCTGCCTCCCTAACCGGTTCTTCCTCTCACCCATCCCTTCCTCCCACACCAAGCCACACCCCCATCTACCTACTAACCTCATCCCACCTCCTTGACCTGTCCATCTTCCCTGGACTGACCTATCCCCTCCCTACCTCCCCACCTATACTCTCCTCTCCACCTATCTTCTTTACTCTCCATCTTCGGTCCGCCTTCCCCTCTCTCCCTATTTATTCCAGTTCCCTCCCCCCATCCCCCTCTCTGATGAAGGGCCTAGGCCCGAAACGTCAGCTTTTGTGCTCCTGAGATGCTGCTTGGCCTGCTGTGTTAATCCAGCCTCACATTTTATTATCTTGGAATCTCCAGCATCTGCAGTTCCCATTATCTCTGAAAGAAAAGGGCTGACTGGATCTTAATCCCGCTGTAAATAGCTTGGCTGACTCTATATTAGAAGCACTCTTTACCTCCAGTGTGATATGTGCAGTTGATTAAAATGGATAAAAAGCATCCCAACATCCTACTCATGATGATCATTCATCATCAACAGCAAGGGTTAGTGCCAGGACTGTGTAACCATTTACACTCCTGATGGAATTAACAAAAAAGTGATGAGGTTGAACAAATCATAGACAATCTTTCCACAAACAGAAATCTCTGAAGAATTCAGAGAAACTTGCTACCACATGGTCTATGAGGTTAATAGGACAAATGCCTTTAAGCTAGATAAGCACATGAGAGATAAAGGAACAGCAGGATATTTTAGATATAGTGGAAACTGCAGATACTGGAAAATCTGAGATAACAAGGTATGGAGCTGGATGAACACAACAGGCCAAGCAGCATCTTAGGAGCAGGAAAGCTGATGTTTTTGACCTAGACCCATCCATTTCTGATGAAGGGTCTAGGCCCAAAACATCAGCTTTCTTGCTTCTAAGATGCTGCTTGGCCTGCTGTGTTCATCCAGCTCCACACCTTGTTATCTAGGGGGATATTTTAATAGGGTGAGAAGGTGGAACAGGCTTAGCCATTTGGGTCAATTTGCCCATTTCAATGCTGTAAATATGGTGGAATAAGTAATGTAATATGCTTTTGTAGGCTGGTGTCGCAGATTTTGCATAGAACAGATCCCTCAGGAAGTCAAAAATTGAACATGTGGTCTGCAATAAAAATGACTTCATTATAATGCTGCAAGGGCTACATTGTCACCATGAACATTAGGTAGAAACCTGCCTAGTAATGTCTCAAAACATTGAACAATATCATTCTCAACTGGTGAATTCAGGTTGTAACAACACTGCTTTCTTTTTCATTTCTAGATCTGTAACAACTGAACTAACCAAATGAATATTGCCCCTTCCCACTCATTTTCAAGGCTTTGTTTTGTTATGTGAAGTGAGTTTAAATAATCTGTTTGAGCAGATTCCGACAGCAGAAGGCCAGTTTAGCTTTGGCACGGAGTTGGTGCTGTTACTGAAGTTGATAATAAAAGATGGGAAAGAATACATCCCATAGGTACAAACAAATTTATTATATGAGTTTGGAGTCAAGGGATGTTAATAGGATGATGTAAAGGGAAATTTACCTCAAATCTAAACCATAGCTGATACAGCAAATCACAGAATAACAGCATCCTTACGTTGCAGTAAGGGATAATCCTGCCCATCATACATGCACTAGTTCCCTGAGCATTTTAACTTAATACTAATCTCTTGCCTTTTCCCAATAACCCTGTGTGTTGTTTCCAATTTAACAAGCGTCAATGCCTCAATTGAAACTGCTCCACTACATTTCCTTTCGAGTTTAGTTACTCATTGTGTGAAACCGTTTGTTTCTTACCTTTCATTTGCTTTGTTTCTTTCAAAAAAACACGTTCTATCTTTTGTATCAGAGATAATGGGAACTGCAGATGCTGGAGAATCCAAGATAATAAGGTGTGAAGCTGGATGAACGCAGCAGGCCAAGCAGCATCTCGGGAGCACAAAAGCTGACGTTTCAGGTCTATCTTTTGATCCATTTAAAGTGAAGACAGATTTTCTCAATTTGTTCTGTCTAGACCCTTATGATTTTTCATAATGTCCATCCAATCTCCTCTTGGTTTTTCTCACTCCGAGGAAAACAGTCCCAAATTTTTCAATCTTTCTTTATAACTGAAAAGTCACACCTTGGAGCCAGTCTCATAAACTTCTTCTGTCTGTCTCCAAAGTGTTCACATCCTTCTTACTAACAGTTTTCACTCTATGCTGCTACAATTCGCAAATTACATACATTCACAGCTGGAACTCACTTCTCCTTTACACCCTTTAGGATCCTCTCAAGCTGTTCCATTCAATAAGATCATGGTTGATCTAATAGGTGCCTTAACTCCATTTTCCTTCTAGCCACCCAAAGCCCTTGACTCCGTTGTTGGGCTGAAGGGTGATATATGATATGTTGACGTGCAAGTGTCAAACAATGAGGGAGAGATTAATTAGTTCCCCTTGACATTTGACCATTACAGCGTGGTTTGGCAACTGCTCTTCAAAAGACGGCAAGAAACTCCCAAGAGTTGTGAACACAGTCCAGTCCAACATGCAAACTAGTCTTCCATCTATACCTCCCAATCCTCGGGAAAGCAACAAACGTAGTCAGAGACCGCTCCCACCCTAGATATGCTCTCTCCCACCCTCTTCCATCAAGCAGAAGGAGTAAAAGTTTGAATATGCTTATGAACAGATTCAAGAACAGCTTTTTCCATGCTGTCATCAAACTTTGAATGGATCTTTCAATTCTGATCTCTCTCTCTCCACACCTTCTCTGCAGCTATAACACTGTATTTGTCAGTCTTTCCTGCGCCCTGGCATACTTTATTTGGTAGGCGGTGCCTCTATAGCAAGTAAAGCAATACTTTTTGCTTTACCTCGGCACATGTGGCAATAATAACTCAATCAATTTCGGTTGGAAGTTGTTGAAAGGCCTTCAGCCTTACTTTTTGCCCTTTTAAGGACTGTATCTTCTTATTTCAGTGTTTTAAAACCTGAGCACTAAAATGAGAATGGACTGTTTTGTGAACTAGTGTTTGAAAGATGGCTGCATTTTTCATAGAATGCCTACAGTGTTGAATCGGGCCCTTTGGCCCAACAAGTCCACACTGACCCTCAGAGCATCCCACCCAACCCATCCCTCCTTAAAACACCGAATGTACAAATCCCTGAACAATTTAGTATGATCAATCCACTTAGTCTGCATATATTTGGACTGTGGGAGGGAACTCGAGCACCCAGAAGAAACCCATGCAGACACAGGGAGAATGTGCAAACTCCGCACAAAGAGTCGCCAAGGGTGGGATTGAACCCGGTCCCTGGCGCTGTGAGGCTGCAGTGCTAACCACTGAGCCACCATGTCACCATTTCCTCTGGCAGCTTGTTCCAGACTTGCATCACTCTGTGTGTGAAAACATTACCCTTGATGTCCCTTTTTAAATCTTTCCTCTCTCACCTTAAACCTATACCCTCTGGTTTTGGACGCACCCCCCCCCACCCCCCCCCCCCACCACCACCATGCCCCTAACCCAGGGAGGGAGGAGATATTGACTATTCACCCTGTCTGTGCCCCTGCATAATGCCACTCCTCAGTCCCGCTTTGAATAGGTGATCTTTTGTGATAAACAAACATGGTAACCGTTGCATTGGGGAAGCATGGCCGAGCACAGTTTGTAGATTATGTACTACTACGGACTGATAATTGATTAACAAAAACAATTAAAGGGATAATGAGGGAACTCTCAGAGTGCTAGTGTTTTTACCAGTAAAGTGCTGCAAGGATCAGTGGGGCCATAGCTGTTCACTGTATATGTGATTTAATGTCAGGGGCCAGTTATAATAATTCCAAATTTAATGATTTAAAACCTAGTGGAAATGTGGGTTTTGACACCGAACCAGGAGCCCTCAGCAGCTAAGTAAATGTGAAAAAAAAAATAGCAAATGGAAGCTAACCATTCTCTTGTCAAAGAAAACACAGTGTTGCCTAAATGGAGTGTGTGGAAAATTTTTATCTCCAAAGGTAACTTCATGTCCTTGTTCTTGAGTCACTAGAAGCTAACATGCATGTGCAGCAATTTTTGGTCCCTTGTTTATAAAAATATATTTTCAACGGCATGCAACAGATTCACCATAATAATCCCTCACGGTGGGATTGTTTTAAGATTAAGGATACTGGGTGCGTCATCTAGAGTTTTGAAGAACAAAGGGTGATTACACTGAAACTTATAAAATTGTTACAGGGCGAAATGGGGCATCATCTTAGAATAAGCACAAGCTATTAAGGACTGAGATGGAGCCATTGCTTCTAAGGTTGGTGAATGTTCAGAATTCTCTACCTCAGCTTGGAATCTCTGGGTATGGGCCATATTCAAGACAGAAAATTTTGAAAACAATTGTTTGAGCAAACAAGTCAACCAGAAATTGTATATGAGTGAACTGAGGGTGTAACTGAACAGCTCTTGTTGGTAACAAGGGTTTGATCTCTCTGTGGACTCATGACAGTTGTCAATGTCAATGACCATTGCTTGTCAACAGCTGTTGGTTTTGGGTGGCTGAGCAGCTTGGAGCTGGAAACATGTTATAAAAAACAGAGAGAGAGAAAGAAGGGACGAGAATCTGAAACTCTGTGGTACAAAACTCCGAAATAAACTGAAGAGAAACAATTACATTTCCTGCTTCAGTTGCTATAGGCTGTGATATTTGAATTAATCAAAGGCCTTTCCCAAGTGTATCAGCCACTGTGTTCTTCATACAGTCCAATAGAAGCATCTGGAGAGACATTTGAACAAAAAGGTGTTTGACCAGCCGATGAAGGATAATTTTAGCACTGGAATCAGGAATCAAAGATAACTAAAGTGACACGTGTTTGTGTGTGTGTGTGTGTGTGTGTGTGTGTGTGTGTGTGTGTGTGTGTGTGTGTGTGTGTGTGTGTGTGTGTGTGTGTGTGTGTAGTAGCGTACATAAAAGGATCAGAGTGTAATGAATAGTAATTATTGGTCAGTACAGAAACCTGGTCTGATTGTTTCTGTCAACCTTGGTCTAATAGTCAGGTGAACTGGGGGATTGCGCACAGCTTACAAAAACTTTTACATTTGGTGTTGTAGTGATTGGAATAAGCACCAGGTGGATCTCATTGACTATGAGGTCCTTGAATGGAGCCATTAACTTGGGTCAATCAGGGATCCCTGGCTGACCAATACGAACAGGAGATTCAGACAGTCTCCTGATTCCCGGGACTGGCTGGCCAGAGCCCATGTGCTCTACACACATGAATAAAAGGTGACTTGGTGATGGGATACTGGCCTCTGTGCAGTTATTTCAGGTGTGACGCTGGGAATGGTTGGGCTTAGCTTATGGTACACTGCCCCAGTGTGTTGCAATAACATACCAATGTACGGGGCTCCCAATCATTGAGGTTGGGGATATTTGTGGATTGTAAGTGTTTATTTGTCCACTACTATTCATGAGTGGGTGTGTCAGAGCTGCAAAGCTTGGATCTGATCGTTGATTGTGGATTCACATATCCCTGCCAATCACTAATGATACTGGTGTGCAAGTCGTGCTCTTTTGTAGGTTCACCAGGTAAACACGTCATTTTTAGGTATTAAATGTGAGGCTGGATGAACACAGCAGGCCAAATAGCATCTCAGGAGCTCAAAAGCTGACGTTTCGGGCCTAGACCCTTCATCAGAGAGGGGGATGGGGAGAGGGAACTGGAATAAATAGGGAGAGAGGGGAAGGCAGACCGAAGATGGAGAGTAAAGAAGATAGGTGGAGAGGTAGGGAGGGGATAGGTCAGTCCAGGGAAGACGGACAGGTCAAGGAGGTGGGATGAGGTTAGTAGGTAGCTGGGGGTGCGGCTTGGGGTGGTAGGAAGGGATGGGTGAGAGGAAGAACCGGTTAGGGAGGCAGAGACAGGTTGGACTGGTTTTGGGCTGCAGTGGGTGGGGGGGAAGAGCTGGGCTGGTTGTGTGGTGCAGTGGGGGGAGGGGACGAACTGGGCTGGTTTAGGGATGCAGTAGGAGAAGGGGAGATTTTGAAACTGGTGAAGTCCACATTGATACCATATGGCTGCAGGATTCCCAGGCGGAATATGAGTTGCTGTTCCTGCAACCTTCGGGTGGCATCATTGTGGCAGTGCAGGAGGCCCATGATGGACATGTCATCTAGAGAATGGGAGGGGGAGTGGAAATGGTTTGCGACTGGGAGGTGCAGTTGTTTGTTGCGAACTGAGCGGAGGTGTTCTGCAAAGCGGTCCCCAAGCCTCCGCTTGGTTTCCCCAATGTAGAGGAAGCCGCACCGGGTACAGTGGATGCAGTATACCACATTGGCAGATGTGCAGGTGAACCTCTGCTTAATGTGGAATGTCATCTTGGGGCCTGGGATGGGGGTGAGGGAGGAGGTGTGGGGACAGGTGTAGCATTTCCTGCGGTTGCAGGGGAAGGTGCCGGGTGTGGTGGGGTTGGAGGGCAGTGTGGAGCGAACAAGGGAGTCTCGGAGAGAGTGGTCTCTCCGGAAAGCAGACAGGGGAGGGGATGGAAAAATGTCTTGGGTGGTGGGGTCGGATTGTAAATGGCGGAAGTGTCGGAGGATAATGCGTTGTATCCGGAGGTTGGTAGGGTGGTGTGTGAGAACGAGGGGGATCCTCTTGGGGCGGTTGTGGCGGGGGCGGGGTGTGACGGATGTGTTGCGGGAAATACGGGAGACGCGGTCAAGGGCGTTCTCGATAACTGTGGGGGGAAAGTTGCGGTCCTTAAAGAACTTGGACATCTGGGATGTGCGGGAGTGGAATGTCTTATCGTGGGAGCAGATGCGGCGGAGGCGGAGGAATTGGGAATAGGGGACCTCCGGATACAAGCCGCACCCCCAGCTACCTGCTAACCTCATCCCACCTCCTTGACCTGTCCGTCTTCCCTGGACTGACCTATCCCCTCCCTACCTCCCCACCTATACTCTCTCCACCTATCTTCTTTACTCTCCATCTTCGATCCACCTCCCCCTCTCTCCCTATTTATTCCAGTTCCCCCTCCCCATCCCCCTCTCTGATGAAGGGTCTAGGCCCGAAACGTCAGCTTTTGTGCTCCTGAGATGCTGCTTGGACTGCTGTGTTCATCCAGCCTCACATTTTATTATCTTGGAATTCTCCAGCATCTGCAGTTCCCATTATCTCTCATTTTTAGGTATGCCTTGTTGCTCCCATCATGGCCTCCTGCCAACTTCATTGAACCAGTATTGATTCCCTGGTGTTAGTGATAGTGTAGGGGATGTAACAGATCATGAGTTTGCAGGTTGTGTTGCTACAGTTGATGGCTCACAGTGCCTCTGAATGCCTGGTTTTGAGTTGCTAGGTCTGTTAAAAGCCAATCTCATTTCAGACAGTGAAACACAATCCAACGGAGGGCATGCTCAATGTGTGGGCAGTATTCACCTCCTTAAGTACTGTGCAGTGATCACAACTTATCAATACTTCCATGGACAGATGTGCCTTGCCACTGAGGAGCAGCAAAGAACTAAGATAATGCCAGGGGTAGACCCTTTGGGTGCAGCAGAGCTAACAGTGCGATATGCGAAACTGTACTTCCAATAGTGCAGCAGTCTCTCAGTCCTTCAGCCCTCAATAATCTGCTCAAACCTTGTATGTGAGGTTTAAACCCTGACCTTCTGATTCAGACATGACTGCATTACCATATGTACCAAATCAACCATTAAAAGAGGTGATTGCTGGACTGCATGGCAGTCAATGCACAAAGCCAGCAGCACTCTATAATTGAACAACATTTTCATCCACTGAAAAGCAATAGGACACTGCTTTCCAGAATGTGTATGATTGCTACCTAACTAAATCAGTACTGAAATTCCACTTAACCAAATGATGTAATTCCTATTAGCTGCACAGCTTTCTATTAACAGAAGAGTTGTCCACAATGCAGCTCTTCATGTGGCTTATCGCAGCTTTTACCAAGAACAGATACTTCTTTGCTTTTATCTGTTGGAAAATGTTCGGATTACTGTTTCGAAGTGCCGGCTCTCATTTTGAGTATTGCTTTAAGCCTGTCTATCCTGTCTATCACTTCAATTCCAGAAAGCAGCTTTATCCTTTTCTAAAATGTTTAACTATTTGGGCATGTTGCTGAATCAGATCTCCAAAGGTGAGATTGACAAGGGGGATCAAGTGGAACAGGAAGTGAGATTCACAAAGGGGAGCAAGTGGAACAGGAAGTGATGGTGAAGATGGGAAAGAACCAAGACGCACTGCTACTCAGTTTCAGAATTTATTCACATTCAACTTGAAGATTAAATAACAAAAATACCCTCATTGAACAGCATGCACAAGCTGGCATATAAGAATAGGCAACGTGAAGCATCAGCAAAGTATCAGTAAAGCATAAGGCCAGCATCCAAATGGAAATGAGTCCTCCATGGATGGACCATAGCCTGATGATGCATGTTTGTTGAACATCATCTATGGTCACAAATCCGATAGTTAGCTGCTTGCAAGCTGCATCTCTTCTGGTTTGACAAGAGTAATTGTTTGCAAACTTTTCAACAGACTTCTTTGCCCTGTGCAAATTGGAAATCTCTACTTTTTCAGGAAGCTGTCGTTGTGTAAATGGTGGGTTTGGAAATGAATGTAATAATCTCTGGTCTGAAAGAAGTGTGTTGTGGCTGGAGGGGATATAATGAATGATTAGGAGAGGGCCAGGCCCAACTGACCCAATGTGGCGACTCTCTACTTGCAAATTCCTCTGGATGGCTGTGGGGCTTGAAACCAACCTTCAAGCTTCTGGCCCCATTCCAGTATATTTGACAAAACCTTTGAGACTTCATGGTGCTTGTCATTCTTCTCCCTCTTTAATAATGCTTCCGACAGGAAGCATTTCTCAAAAAGGCTGAATTGAACTTACCTTTGTTTTTCAACCTCTTAACTCATTTACGCTACTTTCAAATTAAAAATCCAGAGGCTGTATTCCTCAACTCAAATATTTATATACACAAATGCAGAATGAAAGCACATTCACACCCACACAGTACAAATTCATTCTTCATGTGACCACAGCTTAAAAATGTAATTCAGACTGTTGAGATTCAAATGCTATGATCAGCTACAATGTATTATCTCTCAATGGCAAAGTGGCAGACTTCAAAACAGCAGGAAATGACAATTGTTGAAGAGTGAGAGGAGATAGCATGGTATGTAAACACAGGAATTGATCAACTGGGCCGAATGGCCTGTTTCTGTGCTGTGAACTCTCGCACTGTTTGGAACAATAGCTCATTTAAACACGCTGGGAGGAACATTCCTTAGCACACAGACAGAGTAAATTGGAGTTAAACATTTCTCATTGTTTGGTAAATCTACAGAAATGCACATCTTTACTCTGTGGCTGACATGTGTCATGTTTGCTGCAAATAAAACATTGAATGGCCCAGATAATAAAATGTGAGGCTGGATGAACACAGCAGGCCCAGCAGCATCTCAGGAGCACAAAAGCTGACGTTTCTGGCCTGGACCCTTCATCAGAGGCTCCTGAGATGCTGCTGGGCCTGCTGTGTTCATCCAGCCTCACATTTTATTATCTTGGATTCTCCAGCATCTGCAGTTCCCATTATCATTGAATGGCCCAATCAACTTTTCTGGCAGCGCAGGAACTCTAGAAAGCAACAAAACAAGATGGTTGGGGGTTTGATGTTGTAGTGATCTTGTCACTGGATTAGTAATGTCAATTCTCTGGGGGCATAGGTTCAAGTCTCATAAGGCCATAAGATATAGGAGTTGAATTAGGCCATTCAGCCCATAAAGTCTGACCCATCATTTGATCATGGCCGATATGTTTCTCAAAACCATTTCCTTGTCCTCCCCCTGTACTCGTGATCCCCTTACCAATCAAGAACCTATCTATCACTGTTTTAAATATACTCAATGAGTTAGTTTCCACAGCCCTGAGTAGCAATGTGTTCCACAGATTCACCACTCTCTGGCTGAGGAAATTTCTCCTCATCTCAGTTCTAAAAGGTTGTCCTTTCATTCTGAGGCAGCATCCTCAGGCTCTAGTCTCTCCTACTGGTGGGAACATCTTCTTTATCCAGACTTCTCAGTACCCTGTAAGTTTCAATAGATCCTCCTTCTTTCTTAAAAAGCCCATCAAGTACAGATCTACAGCTCCCCTTTATTGAACTTGCTCATTACCTCCTCAAAAATTCTAATGAGTTTGTCAGGCATGATTTCCCCTTGCTGAAGCCATGTTGACTCAGGCTTATTTTACCGTCTGTTTCCAACTTCTCTGTAATATTATCATTAATAGGCTCTAAAATCTCAGCAATGACAGAAATCTAGCTGACCAGCCAAGAGTTTCCTGTTTTCTGCCACAATCTCTGCTTCAACAAGGATGCTACCTTTTGCCGTTTTCCAGTCCCCTGGTACTCTCTTGACATCCAGTGATTCCTGAAAGATCATCACCAATGCCTCTACAAACTCCTCAGTTACTTCCTTCAGAATTCTGGTTTGTAGTCCATCCAGTCAGGGTGACACCCACCCTCCCCAGTCTCCCTTGGAATGCTCGGTTAAACTTACCTCTAGACAAAGGCAAAGTCATCCTCTTCTTACCACAGGGCTGCTCTCTCATCAGAGAGAGGTGACTGGTGGTGGTTTTTTTACTGAAGAATAGAAGGATTAGGAATGACCTTATAAAGATCGCTAAAATCATGAGAGGTATAAATAAGGTGAATAGCATGGTCTTTTCCCTAGGCTGGGAGAGTTCAAAATTAGAGGGCATATTTTGAGGTGAGAGGAGGGGGGGGCAACTTTTTTTACATAGAGTGGTTTGCGTGTGGAATAAACTACTAGAGGAAGTGTTGGATACAGGTACAGTTACAATGTTGAAAAGACATTTGGATAAATACATGAATATCAAATGTTTGGAGGGATATGGGCCAAATGTAAGTAGGTGGGGCTAGTTTAGTGTGGGTATATGGTCGATGTAGGCAGATTGGGCCTGTTTCAATGCTGTATGACTCTTTGACTCACTTCACCTGATGAAGAAACAGTGCTCCAAAAGCTTGTGATTTAAAATAAACCTGTTGGACTATAACCCAGTGTCATGGGACTCCTGAATTTGCCCATCCCAGTCCAACACTGACATTGTCATAGTATGAGTGAGCCATTGACTGTCTATTTGTGGATCGGGCTCCCTCAGGAGACAGTGAACGCAACTGGGACTGATTCATTCCAATAGAAAACAGAAAGATTTCTTTCAGAAATCAGTCTTTTGAGATACAGTGTATAAAAACTTGAGGCCTGACTTTTGAGCAGAGTAGCATCATTTTTTCTGAGTGTGTCAACAACAAAAAAAATGTTATTTTATAGCTGTAGTATTCCATTAAAATAGATAAGCTAATTATATAAAAATGCACACAAGATTAAAAGTAGGTTAGGACAGAAGATATTTATGAAGATGAAAACAAAATGAGCTTATAAGATCATTGCAAATCTCTCATTTCTTGAATGCTTCTTTTTCTGTAATAAAGAAACTCAAACTTGATGTTAGATTCAGCAGTTGCAATGACTTTTAAAGTCTAATATTTGGCCAATGCATGATTTACATGACCTGTAAGATCATCTCAGCAGGTCAGCGAAATTTACAAGAGAGAATATAGCTTGTTCCTCAATAGTCTGTGATTACTGCACTAGTAGACTGCCTGTGCTTTCTGGACAGAACAGCAATGGATTTCTAAGCACCTTGTGTTCCCATAAAATAACTTGGAATTCCCACACCTCTAGAAGGGATGATTGTATTGAGTAAATGCTCCTCATATTCTAAATGTCTCCCTTTGTGATTAATGTTGGGATAAAAAACTTCACTTGGCTTTCAACCAGCTCAAAGTAACAAACAGTTGTCTTTTCTGCTACAGAGATAATGGGAACTGCAAATGCTGGAGAATCCAAGATAACAAAGTGTGAAGCTGGATGAACACAGCAGGCCAAGCAGCATCTCAGGAGCACAAAAGCTGTTGTTTCGGGCCGAGACCCTTCATCAGAAAGATTTCAATTTTAAAGAACTTTTAAAACTTTGAATTTTATTTTCCAAGTTATAGGTTTCATTAGAACTGCTCTTGTAATTGTCTTTTTCTGAGAAAGCGTTCATAAAATTGTGTAGTTCTAACATTATGCATACCACATTGAAAGACAACAATACAAAAATTGTTCTTCCATGTGTTTTTTGAATCCCTGAAGAGGAAGGCTGACTTAAAGGATTGAGGAATTTAGGATGATAATTGGAAGAAATCTTAATTATTTTCCAAATACACTGGCAGAATGGAGTCAGATTTACAGTTATACACACAACTCTTTTCTTAATCAGGATAAAGACTAATGTCATGATCCCAAAATGATTCCTCGGGACTCGCTGCCCGTGCTGCTCTGGGACTCGCTGCCCACACTGCTCTGGGTCACACTGCTTGTACTGCCCCGGGATTCACTGCTCATACTGCTCCAGGACTCATAGCCCATACTGCCCTGTCAATCACTGCCTGTGCTGCTTCAGGACACACTGCCCCCACTGCTCTGGGACTCGCTGCCCATGGTGCTCTGGGACTCGCTGCCCATGGTGCTTCAGGACACACTGCCCATGCTGCTCTGGGACTCGCTGCCCATGCTGCTCTGGGACTCGCTGCCCATGGTGCTTCAGGACACACTGCCCATGCTGCTCTGGGACTCGCTGCCCATGCTGCTCTGGGACTCGCTGCCCATGGTGCTCTGGGACTCGCTACCCGTGGTGCTTCAGGACACACTGCCCATGCTGCTCTGGGACTCGCTGCCCATGCTGCTCTGGGACTCGCTGCCCATGGTGCTTCAGGACACACTGCCCATGCTGCTCTGGGACTCGCTGCCCATGCTGCTCTGGGACTCGCTGCCCATGGTGCTTCAGGACACACTGCCCGCACTGCTCTGGGACTCACTACCCACACGCTGCTGTGGGACTCACTGCCCATGCTGCTCCAGGATTCACTGACCGTGCTATTCTGCCATTCCTCCTCACGCGCTTGTCTGGGGTCTCACAGCCCATCTGTTGCTCTGGGGCTCTCATCTTGCACGCTGCTCCAGGGCATGCATTGATTGACTCTCAACTGCCCTCTAGGTGATGGGGAATGGGCCATAAATGCTGGCATGAAAAGTTGTGAGACGCAGGCAGGAAGCAAGAATTGAGGATCAGCCAAGATCTTACTGAATAGCAGAACAAACTGAATGAGTTGAACAGCCTATTTCTGCTCTGATGTCTTCTTGTTCAATGGCTTTAATCAATGCATTTAATGACCGCTACAGAATGAAAACAAAGACATTTACCGTAGAGACAGAGTACGCATAATTACAGCAAGCCACTCAGCACACTTAAAATAATTGAATTTCTCCAAACATCCTCTTTTTCATGAAAAAGTGCACACATTAACATTTGCAGTTACAAGGTAGGAAAGTTACCCATTAAACGTGGTCACAAAGAAAATGATCATTTATAAATAAAACAGTCTGTTCATTCAAGTTCCACTTTTTTTCAGTCTCTACAAATGTATTACATTCATACTCTTATATAAGGCAGGTCTCCTAATGATATACACACAAATTATCATCACCAATTGTTTGATTCTGTCGAAAGCTGCTTTGTGTACTGTGCTCCACGTTAAATGGACATAACAGTGAGTTTATTTAATTGTTTAGACCAACACACAAGCTAACCTTCTTTCTATTGGCTTCATCTACACTTCTTGTTGCTACAGAACGGCAGCCAGCATCATCCATGACCCTTCTACCCTGATTATAATCTCTTCTAAACGCTTCCTTCAGGCAGAATATACAAAAGCTTAAACACATGTACCAACAGGTTCAAGAACAGCTTCTTCCCCACTATTATTAGACTGCTGAATGGACCTCTCAAATTTCAAAACTAATATTGATTTTGCTTTCTGCACACCTTCTTTGCAACCGTAACCATAACCATTCCTCACTCTGTTCAATCACTTTATGATTTTTGTGTCTTTGTATGTTTTGCACTGCACAGAAAACAACACTTTTCATTGGACCTAGGTATATATGACAATAGTAAATCAAATCAAATCAAAACAATTCACTCAGAGATAGTAGGAACTGCAAATGCTGGAGAATCTGAGATAACAAGGTGTAGAATTGGATGAACACAGCATCATAGGAGCAGGAAAACTGACGTTTCGGGCCTAGACCCTTCTTCAGAAAGGGGGGAGGGGAAGCGGGTTCTGAAATAAAGAGGAAGAGAGGGGAGGTGGATACAGGATGAATAGAGGAGACACTCTGTTTACAAATTACACAAGAACCTTTTTATATTCATTTGTAGGATGAGGGCATTGCTGGCTGGCCAATATTTATTGCCCATCCCTGGTTGCCCTTGAGAAGGTGGTGGTGAGCTGCTTTCTTGAACATCTGCAGTCCATCAGCTGTGGATTAACCCACAATGCAATTAGGGAGGAAATTCCATCATTTTGACCCAGCGGCAGTAAAGGAACGACAATATATTTCCTAATGGGGGTGATGAGTTTCTTGGAGGGGAACTTGAGGTGGAGGTGTTTCCATGTATCTGCTGCCCTTGCTCTTCTAGACGAAAATGGCTTTGAAGGTGCTTTCTGAGGGTTGTTGGTGTGTTTCTGCAGTGCATCTTGTAGATAGTACACTCTGCTGCAATTGAGCATTGACGGTAGAGTGAGTGGATGCTTATGGATGTAGTGCCAATCAAGCTGGCTGCTTAGTCCTGGATGGTGTCAAGCTTCTCAAGTGTTGTTGGGGCTGCACTCATCCTGGAAAGTGGGGAGTATCTTATCATGCTCCTGACTTATGCCTTGTAGATGTTGGGCAGGCTTTGAGGAATCAGGAGGTGAGTTACTGGCTGCAGTATTCCCAGCTTCTGACCTGCTCTTGTAGCCACTGTGTTTATGTGGTGAGTCCAATTGAGTTTCTAGTCAATGGTAACCCCCAGGATATTGATGGTTGGGATTCAGTGATGGTAACATAATTGAATGCCAATGGGTGGTGGTAGGATGACAATCTTATTTATGATGGTGACTTGTGTGGTGTGAATGCTACTTGCGACTTATCACCCCGAGCCTGGATATTGTCCAGATGTTGCTGCATTTGAACACAGACTGCTTCAGTATCACACATCCCCACTTCTGACCTTATGATAGAAGGAAGGTCATTGAGGTAGCTGAAGATGGTTGGACACTACCCTGAGGAACGCTGGCAAGTTGTTTGCAAATCCATCAATTCATTGTTTGGTTTTAAACCTGTTGGTTGCTGCATCTCTGTTGCAAATTTTGCATTATCATGAACTTGGAGAAGTCCTTTTGCTGCCAGTGCATGACCTGTTTAATTGACCCCAGGTGTCTTGAATTACCTATATAGCCTCAACTGTCCCCTGTTCAGTTTTATCCTTTTCTGGAGTGCTCTCCATAGCAGTTGGATTAGATTTTGGTCATGATCTGCAATGATTTCTTACATTGTGTCTCCACATCCCAGTCCAGTGGATCATCCACAATATTTTACACTCTGGAAAGATGACCGACTATTTACATGCTGTCTACATTGTTATCCCTCTGGAGCAGTGGAAGTGTCAAATGGCTTGCACAGTGAACTAAATGACATCCAGAACATTGTTAGAAAATTGATCTCACTTCCCAGGAGCCATGCATCACAGCCACACTAGCTGGCAGAATATGATGAAATGTATTCATTGTTTGGTATGGGGTCATGGGATCACCATAAAGCTTTATAGAGATCATTTGAACGCGGCAACCCTTCATTTATCCACGTTCTTTAACTACTGTATGCTACCAATGCTGTCTGTTGGAGTTGTCATTTGCTTGAAAACCCCTTTCCTTCATTCTTCGCCTTCTATCTAGCCTTTCAGGCTGGAGGTGGGGGCAGCTGAGATTCTCCTCAGGAAGTGGCAAGGTGGCTCAATGCTGGCTCACAGCACCAGAGACCCAGGTTCAATTCCACCTTCGGGTGACCGTCTGCGTGGAGTTTGGATGTTCTCCTTGTGTCTGTGTGGGTTTCCTCCACATCCTCCAATTTCCTCCCACTGTCCAAAGATGTGCAGTTTTGGTTGATTCTCCGGTGTGAATGCCCATGGTGTCCTGGGATGTGCAGGCTTTTGGGATTAGCAGGGTTACAGGGATAGGGTGGGTTTGGGTGGTATGTCTTTCAGAGGCTTGGTGTGAACTTGATAGGCCGAACGCCCAGCTTCTATACTGCAGGGATTCGGTGAAGTGTTGCATTGATGCCACATTCTCATTTACCTGGAGATAATTTTTTTTTAATTGAGAGGAGAGGCAGATGAATAGAATCTTGGCATAAAATCAGGTAAAACTTGATAGAAGTTTGTATGTAAGACAGCAAGTACATGAAATATCGAATCTTGAGAAGGCACAATCCAAGAGGGCGGGAGTGAATCCCGGAGCAGTGCGGGCAGTGAGTCCTGGAGCAGTGTGGGAGCAAGTCCCAGAACAGTGCGGGAGTGAGTCCCAGAGCAGTGCGGGCAGTGAGTCCTGGAACAGTGCAGGCAGTGAGCCCTGGAACAATGCAGACAGTGAGTCCTGGAACAGTGCAGGAGCGAGTCCCGGAGCAGTGCGGGAAGTAAGCGCTGGAGCAGTGTGGGCAGTGAGTCCTGGAGCAGCGTGGGCAGTGAGTCCCAGAGCAGTGTGGGAGCGAATCCCAGAGTGGCATGGGAGCGAGTCCTGGAGCAGTGTGGGAGCGAATCCCAGAGCAGTGTGTGCAGTGAGTCCTGGAGCAGTGCGGGAGCGAGTCCCAGAGTGGCATGGGAGTGAGTCCCGCAGCAGTGTGGGAGCGAGTCCCAGAGTGGCATGGGAGTGAGTCCCGCAGCAGTGTGGGAGCGAGTCCCAGAGTGGCATAGGAGCAAGTCCCGGAGCAGTGCGGGAGCGAGTCCTGGAGCAGTTTGGGAGCGAGTCACAGAGTGGCGAGGGAGCGAGTCCTGGAGCAGTATGGGAGCCAGTCCCAGGGCAGTGCAGGAGCGAGTCCTGGAGCAGCACGGGCAGTGCGTCCTGGATAGTGCGGGACTGAGCCCTGGAACAGTGCAGGCAGTGAGTCCTGGGTAGCGCGGGGCTGAGCCCTGGAGCAGTGCAGGCAGTGAGTCCTGGAGCAGTGTTGGCAGTGAGTCCTGGAGCAGTGTGTTGGCAGTGAGCCCTGGAGCAGTGTGGGAGCGAGTCCCAGAGCAGTGCATACTGTGAGTCCCGGAGCAGTGCGGGCAGTGAGTCCTGGAGCAGTGTGGGAGCGAGTCCCAGAGCAGTGCATACTGTGAGTCCTGGAGCAGTGTGGGCAGTGAGTCCCAGAGCAGTGTGGGAGTGAGTCCCAGAGCAGTGCGGGCAGTGAGTCCTGGAGCAGTGTGGGAGCGAGTCCCAGAGCAGTGCATACTGTGAGTCCTGGAGCAGTGTGGGCAGTGAGTCCCAGAGCAGTGTGGGAGTGAGTCCCAGAGCAGTGCGGGCAGTGAGTCCTGGAGCAGTGTTGGCAGTGATTCCTGGAGCAGTGTGGGAATGAGTCCCAGAGCAGTGTGGGAGCGAGTCCCAGAGCAGTGCGGGCTGTGAGTCCCGGAGCAGTGTTGGCAGTGAGTCCTGGAGCAGTGTGGGAGCGAGTCCCAGAGCAGTGCGGGCTGTGAGCCCCGGAGCAGTGTGTGTGCAGTGAGTCCTGGATTTTCATGCAGAGGATGATGCGTGTACGGAATGAGCTGCCAGAGGAAGTGGTGAAGCTGGTACAATTGCAACATTTAAAAGGCACCTGGAGAGGGATATGAATAGGAAGGGTTTAGACAGATATGAGCCAAATACTGGCAAATGGGACTAGCTCAGTTAGGGTATCTGGTTGGCATGGACAAGTGGACCAAAGGGTCTGTTTCCATGCTGTATGACTGTGTGACTCTATGTCCCTTCTTCCCAATGCATTGGGCTCTCAGTTTCATTTATCTTTTGGCATGACTATGGATTTTCTCTGCAGCTCCTCAAACACACTCTCTTGGCAATGCGCTGGTACTAAAAACCCATTTCTGAAGAAGGGTCCTGACCCGAAATGTCAGCTTTCCTGCTCCACTGATGCTGCCTTGCCTGCCATGTTCCTCCAGCTCCACACTGTGTTATCCCGTATTCATAGGTAGCATTAGTATGGGATCAAAATTATGCCTTCAAAGGTTTCAACATCTCCCCTGCTCAGCATTTTTCATTCTTAGTGAGATCTCGGCTGCAAAGCAGCTTATAGCACTTTTATCCCAGCATTAAACGCAAAGTTGTGCTTATACTTTCCGTAGGTTTATTTTAAATGAATAAATATTCCTGTGGCTATTTCATAGCTTTGTCGCTAAGTAGGAAAAGTTCCAATTTGATTTTCCAGCCCCTTTTATGCCCACAGCAGCAGGGAGTGAAAATTGCAGCTGCTCTGACTTACCAAGTAATTCAAAGCCTGGTCTCTTTTTCCCTTCTTCCTTGCTGTTTCTTTAAGCAGCTGTCTCTATTGCAGCTCTGAAAGCACATCCATGTTCAGCTGGAGAATAACAAATTATATATTTCTAGTTTCACCACCATTTTACAAGTGATGCGCCAAATTGTCGCCATTGACTGCACACAGGCACTTAGGACAGATGTAGAGGAAACATGACTACTGCAAAGACCCTTATTTTTAAAATTCTTCTGTATTTTTGATTGTAGACTGAAATAGGGTGGCCCGGGGTGGCATGCTCTTCAGAGGATAGGTGTGGACTAATTTGGCCAAATGGCCTGCTTCCACAATGTAGGGATTCTATGGATTCTTCTTTGGATTCAATGGGGAGAAAGGCTGCATTTTAAAAAAAAAAGCATGATAGGAAGACAACAAAATGTGAGGCTGGATGAACACAGCAGGCCAAGCAGCATCTCAGGAGCACAAAAGCTGACGTTTCGGGCCTAGACCCTTCATCAGAGAGGGGGATGGGGTGAGGGTTCTGGAATAAATAGGGAGAGAGGGGGAGGCGGACCGAAGATGGAGAGAAAAGAAGATAGGTGGACAGAGTATAGGTGGAGAGGTAGGGAGGGGATAGGTCAGTCCAGGGAAGACGGACAGGTCAAAGAGGTGGGATGAGGTTAGTAGGTAGATGGGGGTGCGGCTTGGAGTGGGAGGAAGGGATGGGTGAGAGGAAGAACAGGTTAGGGAGGCGGAGACAGGTTGGACTGGTTTTGGGATGCAGTGGGTGGAGTGGAGGAGCTGGACTGGTTGTGTGGTGCAGTGGGGGGAGGGGACGAACTGGGCTGGTTTAGGGATGTAGTTGGGGAAGGGGAGATTTTGAAACTTGTGAAGTCCACATTGATACCATTAGGCTGCAGGGTTCCCAGGCGGAATATGGGTTGCTGTTCCTGCAACCTTCGGGTGGCATCATTGTGGCACTGCAGGAGGCCCATGATGGACATGCCATCTAAAGAATGGGAGGGGGAGTGGAAATGGTTTGTGACTGGGAGGTGCAGTAGTTTGTTGCGAACTGAGCGGAGGTGTTCTGCAAAGCGGTCTCCAAGCCTCCGCTTGGTTTCCCCAATGTAGAGGGAGCCACACCGGGTACAGTGGATGCAGTATACCACATTGGCAGATGTGCAGGTGAACCTCTGCCTAATGTGGAATGTCATCTTGGGGCCTGGGATAGGGGTGAGGGAGGAGGTGTGGGGGCAAGTGTAGCATTTCCTGCGGTTGCAGGGGAAGGTGTCGGGTGTGGTAGGGTTGGAGGGCAGTGTGGAGCGAACAAGGGAGTCAGACAAGGGTGGGGATGGAAAAATGTCTTGGGTGGTGGGGTCGGATTGTAGAAGGCGGAAGTGTCGGAGGATGATGCGTTGTATCCGGATGTTGGTGGGGTGGTGTGTGAGAACGAGGGGCATCCTCTTAGGGCGGTTGTGGCGGGGACGGGATGTGAGAGACATGTTGCGGGAAATACGGGAGACGCGGTCGAGGGCGTTCTCGATCACTGTGGGGGGAAAGTTGAGGTCCGTGAAGAATTTGGACATCTGGGATGTGCGGGAGTGGAATGTCTTGTCGTGGGAGCAGATGCGGCGGAGGCGGAGGAATTGGGAATAGGGGATGGAATTTTTGCAGGAGGGTGGGTGGGAGGAGGTGTATTCTAGGTAGCTATGGGAGTCGGTGGGCTTGAAATGGACATCAGTTACAAGCTGGTTGCCTGAGATGGAGACTGAGAGGTACAAGCATGATAGGAAGGTTTGCTGCAACTTTTGAAGGCAAGTTACCTGATTCTCATTGTAAGTGTTGTTAACACTGCTATTTAGTCAAGCAGTGGGAGAAGTCAAGCTGCAGATGAGCTGGAGCCGAGCAGTGTGTATGATTGGAGATTTGGCTGATTGGTGTGGAGAGTGGTAATCAGTTGTCAATAACAAAGGCCATGTCACATCTTAAGTGTACAGGTACAGCTGATCTGGGATCTATTTAAAAGTACAACACCAGCGTTTTAATAGCAGTATTCAAATCTATGATGGGCTCTGACAGAGCAGAAAAAGTCACTGTCTCCCCTTCAAGGTAGATAGCTGCTGGACGAAAATGTAAAATAATTGGCAAACAGACGAGTGGAGGATGAAGTTTTTTTTTAATGCCATCAGTTAATATGATGAAAAATTCTGCCTGGTTGAAGTATGTTGAATAGAAACAGACCAGAAAGCGTTTGATTTCTTAAAAAGACAACATATACAGTCATTTGGGAAGAAAGCAAAGATGTGGGACTAATTGGCCTGCCCTTTCTGAGTGCTGGCTCAGCTTTAAGTGGCCTCTCACCGTGCTGGAGCCATGATTTGAAACCGCAGCACCAGGAACTGAAGCCGAGATTAGCAGAGAGCACTTCTGAAGCATTCAGGGACACACTACATGACTTGACAATGTCTCCAGCTTCAAAGCCCTTGACTGACTAGATAGCAAAAGGAATAATGTTCATTACCAATTTTGCAGCCTGCATTTACCTTTGACCACAACAGGTCAGTAATTCAGGAGATCGGCATAATTGGTGCAAATTATCTATTGCCGCTTGGTTTCTGCTCTCACCCAAGTGAATGTTGTCCTCAACATGTGGGGAGATTTAGTGGTCTTATTATAGTTCCAGGATCTATGCATATTCAAGCCAGTTGGCCTACAGCATGATTTCCTGTTAAATAGCCAGTCATTGTCCATTCCATGTCAACCCTTACCTCTAGACAAGTTGTAAGGAAAAGCCTTTTGCAGGGTAGAAGCAGCAAAAGCAGGGCATTAGGGCACATCTCCAGGGATGTATGCATCTACTTTGTCCAGAATGTAGGCCGTGGGCCACAATGCTAAGGCTTCCTCTCTGGCCAACCAGTTGCTCAAAATACAGGTCAGACTAACTGCAAGATTTTACACAGGACTGTTCATCCCGTTGGAGTCTGAAAAAAAAGTCCACTTCCTCATGAAATCCCCTGAGACTAGCTCAGGGGGCCAGGGGAGAACCAAGCTCAGTGTTAGCTAATCGCAATCATTGGCCTGGTCCTGACCCAACTCCTCCACTAGTAATCAGGACTTGGGGCTATTGTGCTTTTTCCCTCTCTTTAGCTCTGCTCCAGTGTTGCTGAAAAAATATATATGACAGAGGAACCATGAGGCCATTCAGCCCCATAGTATTATGCAGACTTTTTACGCTTCACTTGAAACTTCTTTCTCATGTTTACTTATCTGAAACAAAAACAAGAAGACAGATTACTCCCTGAATGGCTGTAAATTGGGAGAGGGGAGTATGCAGTGGGATCAGGGTGCCTTTGCACACCAGTCGCTGAAGGTAAACATGCAGGTACAGCAGGCAGTATAGAAGGCAAATGGTATGCTGACTTTCATTGTGGAGAGGTTTCGGATACAGGAGTAAGGATGTTTTGTTTCAGTTGTACAGGCCTTCGTGAGACCACACCTGGACTATTGCATCCAGTTTTGGTCCCCTATTCTGGGGAAGGATGCTCTTGCTCTTGAGGGAGTGCGGTGAAGATTTCCCAGGGTGATTCCGGGGATGGCGGCACTGATGTATGAGGAGAGATAGACGAAGTTGGGATTGTTTTTGCTGGAGTTCTGATGAATGAGGGGCGATCTTACAGTGACTTATAAAATTCTAACTGGCCTGAAATGATCAATTTCAAAGAAATTATGGTGTTCTGGAGCTGCATATGAAATGGGGTGAGCAGCTGCGCGTATGTTTGACGTTCCTTAATCTCATGTCCAGTGACCTATTGAGGCGTCCTTTGGCACAATGCCTGAGGAAGGCAAGACAGAGTCTCTGAATCTGCCTGATTAAAATAGTTCTTATGGCATTTTTTGAACATTCCCTGTTACGTCACATTAAGGGTAAATGCAGGGAGGATGTTCCCAATGGTGGGTGTGTCCAGAATCAGGGGTCACAGATTCAGGGTAGATGATTTAGGACTGAGATGAGGAGACATTTCTTCACCCAGAGAGTGATGAGCCTGTGGAATTCATTATCACAGGAAATAGTTGATGCTCAAACATTGAATGTATTCAAGAGGCAACGAGATATAGCACTTGGGGTGAATGGGATCAAAGCTTACGGGGAGAAAGCAGGATTAGGCTATTAAGTTGGACGATCAGCCATGATTGTGAGGAATGGCAGAGCAGGCTTGAAGGGCCGAATGGCCTCCTCCTGCTCCTATCTTCTATGTTTCTATCTTTCCATGTAACTAAATCTGTCATTATAACTGCCTGTTCTTTTTTCACTCAAGTGCTTGTCTAATTTCCCTTTAAGTGCTTTGATACCCTTTGATCAATACCTGTGGTATCGAGTTCCATATTCTCACCGCTCTTAGTAAAGAGATTTATTTTCAATGTTTTGCATTGTTAACTCCTCGGTATGTATCTCCCCAGAAGAGAAAACATCCTCTCTGTGTCCACTCTGTTAAATGATTTCATAATTTTAAAGACTCCATCAGGTCAAACACTAAGCAATTCTTTTCTAGGAAGGAGAACACACAGCATGCCTAACCTTTCTGGTGTGCATATTCAATGCCTATCTGATATTGTAGAGCCATAGAGTCATACAGCATGTAAACAGATCCTTCAGCCCAATAAGTTCACACTGACCATGTTCCCAAATTAAACTGGTCCCACCTGCCTGCTCTCGGCCCATATGCCTCCAAATATTTCCTATTCAGGAACTTATCCAGCTATCTTTCAAATCTTTTAATTGTGTCTGCCCCACCGTTTTTTCTGGCAGATCATTCCAGACATGAACCGCTCTCTATGTAACACATTGTCCCTCACATCGTCATGCTTGTAAGTCTTCTCTATTTCCTCTCCAGTGGCTCCATATCCTTTTACTAAAATGGCAACTAGAAATGCATGCAACAAACTTAGCCCTGGTTTGAGATGGAACCTTATGTTGTGCTAACATCAAGAAGAATGACAAAAAGAAGATAGAGAGTAGTGGTGGAAGAGTATTTCCCAGACTGGAGATCTGTGATCACTGGTATTACAGGGATCAGTGCTGGGACCTCGGTTGTTTGTAATATATAGCAGTGATTCACAAGAGAATATAGGTGGTTTGCAGACAACACAAAGATTGATGGAGCTGTGGCTAGTGATGAGGATAACTAGAAGATAGCAAGATAAAGAAATGCGGGAGAGTTGGGTGGAGAAATAGCAGGTAGAATTTAATTTGGACAAATGCAAGGTGATATATTTTGGAAGCTCTAATGCAGGAGGAATGTATACAGTGAATAGCTGAACGCATAGATGCGTTAACATACAGAGGGATCTAGGTGTACAGGTCCACGTTCCCACAAGTGGTAACACAAGTGGATAAATCAGTTAAGCAGGCATATGGCAAGCTTGCCTTAATCCGTTGAGGCATAGAATATAAAAATCATGGAAAAGCTCAGCAGCTCTGGCAGCATCTGTGAAGGAGAATACAGAGTTAACGTTTCGGGTCCAGTGACCCTTCCTACCTTTAGGAAGGATCCCCAAACCCGAAACGTTAACTCTGTTTTCTCCTTCACAGATGCCGCCAGGCCTGCTGAGCTTTTCCAGCAACTTCGTTTTTGTTCCTGATTTGCAGCATCCGCAGATCTTTTGGTTTTTATCATAAAAGTCATGTTACATTTGTAGAACTTGAGTTAGGCCACTTTTGGAATACTGTGTCCACTTCTAGTCACCACATTTCAAGAAGGATGTGGAAGCTTTGGAGGGGGTACAGAAACGTTTTAACAAGATGTTGCCTGATTTGGAGGGTATTAGGGAGAGATTGGACAAACTTGGCTTGTTTTCACTTGAACATCAGAAGCTTAGGGGCAACCTGGTAATAGTTTACAAAATATTGTGAGAGACATGGATAGAATGGATAGTCACAGTCTTTTCCCCAGGTAAAAGAAGGTAAAGATTAAAGAGATGTGAGAGACAAGTTTTTTACTCAGGGTGCCCGGAATGTGTTGTCAGAGGAGGTGGTAGGAACAGATATATTAGCAACTTTTAAGAGGTATTGATAGATATATCGTTAGGTAGGGCACAGAGGGATATGTAATCAACTGAGGCAAAAGGTTTTTAATGTTAGAAAGGCACCATGTATTGGCATAGGTTTGGTGGGCCAAAGAGCCTATCCCTGTGCTGTACTGTTCTTTACTTGTTCTTTGTTTTTTTTGTTTGAGAAATGGAGTGGGAGAAGCAGAAAGTGAGAAACAAAAGGCATTTATGGAACCCATCACACCCCAAGGAAGTCCAAAAGTACCTTACAAGCTCTGAAGTACTTGAGAAGCATTGGCACCATAATGAGCTGTTCAAGAGAATGGTGAACAATTAATCTCTCAATTGATGACGTTGAGCACTTCTCAGATTACAGCCTGAATTGATCAATTTCAAAGAAATTATGGTGTTCTGGAGCTGCACATGAAACGGGGTGAGCAGCTGCGCCTATGTTTTGACGTTCCTTAATCTCATACCCAGTGACCTATTGAGGTGTCCTTTGGCACAATGCCTGAGGAAGGCAAGGAAGATGTCTCTGAATCTGCCTGATTGAAATAGTTCTTATGGCATTTTTTGAACATTCCCTGTTACGCCACATTAAGGCCAAGATTTATAGCAAAACAGGACCAAAACAGCTTTCCTTCAAAGAAAATTCTCTTGGATATACTCACCATCACTGTTAGCTGTGAGGGAAAGAGAAATCAGCCTGCGAATAAAGCAAGGAGACACAAATCCATAAGTGGAAATGTGTCTATGTAGAAGCACTGCTGCAGCTGTAATTGCAGCCACTTTCAATACTACAGCCATGACTCCTTATGATTTGTGTATCTGTACTCGGCTCCTGATCTTTCTGCTCCTCTTCCACATTTGCACTCTTATCATCTAACCAGTGTGTGGTCTCCTTACTCTGCTTACCAAAATGCACCAGCTCACTCTTGAAAGATTAAATTTGTTTTCCAATTACATGCCCATCCTACACGTTTGTTGAGGTCCTGCCTTATTTTGCCATATCTGTCCCCAGCCTCGACTGTTATAGCGTTGAGAGAAATTAAGAAGTATAGAACTGGGGAATACGCTTTATATCCAAAGAACATAAGATATAGGAACAGTAGAAGGCCACTCAGTACTTTAAGCTTACTCTGCTATTCAGTAGAATCATGGTCGATCTGACACTCTTCATGTCCACTTTCCTACAATTTCCCCATAATCTTTGATTGTCCTATCGATCCAATAATCTATCTCCACCTTAAAATTACACAAGGACTCTTCCTCCACTGCTCTCTAATTCAAGGACTTCCGAAAACTCACAAGCCCCTTAGAAAAGAAATTTCTCCTCAATTTAAATTGGCACTCGTTATATTCTGAGATGATGCCATCGGGATCTAGACTCTTCCCCATGAGGGAAAATATCCTCTCAGCATTTCTGCCGTCAAGCCTCTTAAGAATCTGATATGTTTCAATGAGATCTAGAAATCCAGAACTAAGGGACACTGTTTCAAAATTAGAGGCTTCCCTTTCAGGACATACATGCTTTTAGCTGCTGTTTACTGTTGCTAGATCGATGTCCACTCTATGCTCTTTGAAGCAAGTGAAGTACAAAATGGGCATCACTGAACTGGCACTCTTATTCAAAATCAATAAATAAGGGAGCAGGAAAATCACAGCCGGTCAGACAGCATCCGAGGATGTCACTGCTTTCGCCCAAAATGTTGACTTTGCTGCTCCTCGGATGCTGTTTGACCTACTGTGCTTTTCCAACTCCACATTTATTGACTCTAGCTTCCAGCATCTGCAGTCCTTACAGTCTCCATGGCATGCGTATTCATCCTGTTTCTCACCAAAACAACAGTAAAAGCAATATAAGTATGCTTGCTGGGATCAGTCACTGATACATTTGACAAGGGATTCTTAAACAGGCAATCAGAACTTAACCAAACATGAGTTTGCTGCGGAAATGAAGTGAAAAAAGTTCTGTAGAAACTCTCATAGCAGCCGTGCAGAGAGAAATAGGCTTAATGTTCCAACTGCAGCATACCTCTTCTGGACAATTTCAAAAGCTTACTACCCTTATTTGAGAAGCTATCTTCCACCTTCAGTTACACCGCATGAAATACAGGGAGGACTTGCCTTTTGAATACAGAACTGGCTCACAAGTAGAAGGCAGAGGGTTGAGGTAGAGTATGGCTTTTCGGACTGGAGGCCTGTGACCAGTGGTGTGCTGGTTCCACGGCTGTTCATCATCGATATAAATGATTTGGATGTGAACATAGAAGGTATAGTTGGTAAGTTTGCAGATGACACCAAAATTGGAGGTGTAATGGACAGTGAGGAAGATTATGTCAAGTACAGCGGGATCTTGATCAAATGGACCAATGGGTGGAGGATTGGCAGATGGATTTTAATTTAGATAAATGTGAGGTGCTGCATTTTGGAAAGAAAAATCAGGATAGATTTATATACGAAATGGTCAGGCCCTGGGGAGTGTTGCTAAACAAATAGACCTTGGAGGGCAGGTTTATAGTTCCTTGCAAGTGGAGTCACAGGTTAAAAGAGTTCTGAAGAAGGCATTTGGTGTGCTTGCCTTTATTGGGCAGTGCATTGAGTGCGGGAGTTAGGAAGTCATGTTGTGGCTGTGCAGGACATTAGTTAAGCCACTTCTGGGATGTTGAGAATAGCCCAAAAAACACCACCATGAAAATCTCTATCACTACCTTCTGTCTTCTGTCATTAAGCCAATTATGAATCTAATTGACAAGCTCACCCTGAATCACATGTGACCTGACTTTACCAATCTTTCTACCATATGGAACCTTGTTGAAGGCCCAAGCATTTTGATTGCTGTTGGAGCTGCACCCATCTGGGCAAGTGTTGAATATTCTATCACACAAAAGTTTTTGACCTTATAGGTGATGAACAGACTTTTCAGGAGTTACTAGATGAGTTATACATCACAGAATTCCTAGCTTCTGATCTTGTAGCCACAATTCAAAATTGCTGGCCCAATGCAGTATCTGCTATCTAGGATGTTGGGAGTGGGCAATCAGTAATCGTGATGTGAATGAATGGCAAGGGTGGAGGTCATAGACTATACTGCACTGAAACAGCCCCTTTGGCCCAACCTGTCCTTGCTGACCAGATATCCTAAATAAATCTACTCCCATTAGCCAGCATTTGGACAATACCGCTTTAATCCCTTCCAATTCATATATCCATCAGATGCCTTTTAAATGTTATAATTGTACTAACCTCCACCACTCCCCTGACAGCTCATTCCTTACATGCACCACCCTCTGTGTGAAAAAGTTGCTCCTCAGGTCCCTTTGAAACATTTCTCTTCTCACCTTAAACCTGTACTCTGTCATTTTGGTCTCTCCTAGCCTGGAAAAAGACCTTAGCTATTCACCCTATTCCATGCCCTCATGATTTTATAAACCTTTATAAGGTCACCACTCAGCCTCCAATGGTCCAGGAAAAAATGGTCCCAGTCTATTCAGCCTCTCCCTCTAGCAAAAAATCTCCAACACTGGCAACATGCTTGTAAATCTTTTTTGAACCCTTTCAAATTTCACAATATCCTTCCTACAGCAGGGAGATAAGAATTGCATGCAGCATTCCAAAAGTAGCCTAACTAATATCCTGTATGGCCATAACATGTAGCTGATAACTCTTGAGTTCAAGAAAATCTGGACAGAAACATATTCAATATTTAAATGTGAGGAAGATGAAGTATGCAAATTGCTTCTTTGGAGGGGCAACAGAGACAACTGTGTCAAGTCACGTTCCATCTTGGCTTCAGACTGTATCATTATCTATTGACTGTTGTTGGGTTAAAGTCCTGGAACTCCTTTCCTGGTGACATAGTGAGTTTACCTAAACCTCAAAGACTACAATGGTTGAAGAAATCATGTCACCAGCATTTTCTGAAAGGTTGGTTGGTTTGGGCAAGAAATGTTGGCTGTCCTAACCACTGATGCCCCTATCCCATGAAATAATGTTAAAACTGACCTGTGAGACTATGTTTGCCAGATGAACTTTACTCTCCAGAAAGACAAATGTCCCGTGGCCTCATGTTATTTGCCTGCTTCAAAGTCATATCCTGCAATTTAACTCCACAATTCTATTAGCCCTCTGGGTGAGCATGTTCTGCATGGGTCCCCCAGCTGTTTGTAACTTGTTAATTTTGAACCTCTTCCCCTTTTGGTATTTCAACTCTTTACCACTGAGAACAACTTCTATGCAGGTAACGTTCAGCAAGATGTTTATTTGCAGGCTATAGTAAGTGCCAGGGGACTTATCTGTTAATCTGCTCTGCTGAAGTCTTCAAGACTGATCACAAGAATGACTGCTGTGCAGGCAGATGGGAAGACGTTCTCAAAGGCATTGCTCAACAGTCAAACCTGCCAGGCTTAAGACTTCAGCTCCTCCTGGTGTCTTGTGAATAGATATTGGACTCTGGAGACACAAAACCATGCTCAGATTTCCTCTAGAAAGTAAGTCTTGCAGCTTGGAGTAATGTGATATCTTTTTCGCACTGCCCCCCACTCTATTTTCTCCAACATAGCCCTGCCTCCATGCTTTCATGTGAATGGGCCATCTCACTATATTTTAAGGAGCCCCTGTGGGGTAGGGGTTTAGCAGTAACCTTATGCCATGTCTCACAATTTACATCACAGAACCAAGGCCTGTTGGCCCATTAAGTTTACAACCAATCAAAGAAAAAAACGACCTAACTATTCTCATCTCATTTTCCATATCTTGATTTTGTACAGCTTGGCATTGCAAGTGTTGATCTAAATGCTTCTTAAATATGACGCAGGTTTCTGCCTGTGCCATCTTGCAGGCAGGGGTTCAAGATTTCCGGAAACATGTTTTTCCTCACCACCCCATTTTTCACCCCATCTCCTCTGCTCCAAGGAAAACAACCCCAGTCCATCCAAAACAAAAATTGAAATTCTGACTTGAAGTGTTGAGTCTGCTTTCTTTCTATAGATGCTGTGGATCTGCTGAGCTTCTCCAGAAATTTCTGTTTTTGTTTCATACCTTCAGCATCTACAGTTTTCTCCCTGTCTATCCAAACTCTCTGTCCACATACCTAAAGCTCTCCAGCTCAGGCAACATAATGCTAAATCTCCTCTGCGCCCTCTTCATTGCAATCATAGCCCTCTTCCAGTGTGAATTCCAGAACGGCACTTTTCTACATCTTTTTACTTTTCTACTCTTTCTACCTACACTCGTCAATTTAATCTACTGACAGAGTACAGTGAATTAAAGTATGCATTTAGCAACAGGGAAAATACTAATGTTAATGTGGAAACTGATTTTTACATTAGCCTCACCGTTGTACATGATAAAGTGTATTTAGTTATTTTTTGAACTTTTGGAGGATTTCAAATATCATCACATTCTTCTATTGTTGCTTTAACTTATGCTGTCTCTTCCCACAAACATAACACAGCTGTTCACTTGGTATCGGGAATATCTGGATATTGAAATGTAAAAAACAGTAAAACTTGCGAATGACGCATACTGGTCTGACTTGTACACATCCGAACAGCGCTCCAGTATAACCGATATATTCAGCCCCAAATATTCTTGTTTTATTATTGGCTTTCTCTCGAATGGCCAACTGAGTTGAAACTTATAGGTCCCATTTTCCTGCTGGTTCTGAATACAATATCTTGGAAGAGTAACAGTTGATGGAGATACTGTTTCTTACAAACATGTAAAAGCAATGCCACATCTCACTTCTCAGATGATATGGAAGATCTGATTTTGAAGAGGAGCAGGAGTGTTCTGTCTAGGTCCTGATGAACCTAAGAATAATGACCAGCCTATTTACCCTGTTGATCAAGACAAAGCAAGAAAATTTATCACGTGTAGTCCATTTCAGCTATGCCTGGCACTCAACTAATGCTCAGCTTTTCAAAAATATTTTACAGGAATGATCATTTCCTACCTTTATCACTTGGGCTAGAATATATCCCTGTTCTGCCATGAATGGAACCCTGTACCGTCCTCTCCTCTGACCCTTGCTCCTGCAGGCTTGTGTCCAATATCTCCTCAAAAGTTGAGCTCACTAAATCACTGACCATGAGTAATTACAAACACTTTGTGTGAGGACGTGCTTCCCATTGCTGCTCCAAATTCTAGTTTTAAGGCAACATCTCCTCGTTCTGAACATAATCCTCAAAGAATAATGAACAGTATAGCACAGGAATAGGCCCATTTATCCACCAAGCCTGTTCTGACAAAGGATCCTTACAGTGTGGAAGTAGGCCATTCAGCCCATCAAGTCCATCATTGACCATTTGATGAGCATCCCATCCAGATTAAGACCCTCTACGCTATTGTTGTAACCCTGTATTTTCCACGGCTAATCGACCTAGCCTGCACCTCCCCGGACACAATGGACAATTTGGCATGGCCAACTCAGCAAGCCCACACATTGTTGGACTGTGGGAGGAAACCAGAGCTCCCAGAAGAAACCCATGCAGACATGGGGAGAATATACAAACTCCACACAGATAGTTGCCCGTGGCTGGAATCGAACCCAGGTCCCTGGCACTGTGAGACAGCAGTGCTAACCATGGAGCCACATTGCCACCCATGTGATAGTTTTCTAAACTAGAAAAGCTTTCATCTTGATATGGTCTGTATTCCTCTATTCCCTGTCAATTCGTACATCTATCTCTTAAACATTGTTATTATATACGATTCTACTCCTCCTCTGCAGTGTGAGGGACTTACCACCCTCTCTTTGAAAAAAACTACCTTTCACATCTCCTTTAAACTTACCCCCTCTTCCCCTAAACCTATGTCCCCGAGTAATTAACATTTCCACTCCGGGAAAATGTCTCCAACTATCCATTCTAATCATGACTCTCGTACTTTTATAAACTTCTATTTGGTCGATCCTCAGCATCTGATGATCAAGTGAAAACAAACCAGGTTTCTCACTCTCCACCATGTCAACTGCTTCGATATTCATTAAAAAACCAAAAGCGCCCAAAGTCTTGTGTGCTCTAAGGATCATAAGCCCAGCCATATGCAACCAATCCTTCTGACTTGATCTTTTAGTTGGCGATTTTGCCTGTGCTCCCTGCATTGAAAATGGGGTGGGCATTGCTGAGTGTTGGAAAACCATTGTTAGCGAGAAAAGAGCATGTTATTTGACCCTCCAGAATAAAGTGACTTCGCAACAGGCAGAAGGAAAAGAGACTCAACGAGTGGACAGCCTTGATCATTTGGCATTATTATCACAGCTTGGGAAATGAAACCTTGTTCTTCACACTCCAGGAGTTCTGTGCAAAAGACAAACACAGTATGTTCTGAAAAGGTTTAAAACCCTACAAATTAACAATTTCACAATCGAGCTCAGCTGTATTTGAGGTGTTTAGATTGGCAAAAGTTCATTTTGGATAATTGTTCCAGTTCATTTAATGACTTTGAAGTATCCTCTATGTGTCTGGAAATGTTTCCAAGGTCAGTGGCACAGTGGTTAGCAGTGCCACCTCAAGCACCAGGGACCCGGGTTCAATTCCAGCCTCAGGCAACTGTTGTGTGGAGTTTACACACTCTCCCTGTATCTGCGTGGGTTTGCTCTGGATGCCCCGGTTTCCTCCCACAGTCCAAAGATGTGCAGTTCAACTGGATTGGCCATGCTAAATTGCCCATAGTGTTCAGGGAGGTGTAGGGTTATAGTGGGATGGGTCTGGGGGTGATGCTCTGAGGTTTGGTGTGGACTTGTTGGGCCGAAGGGCCTGTTTCCACACTGTTGGGATTCTGTGGCACTTTGGAAGATCTAAAAATTTCAGGAGCCGTGCTGAGCTGATGGCACAAAGGCAGTAAAATAATGTCTTCACACAACTTGGTGTCAGAGTCATGTGCTCACTTTGATGCAGAGTAACATGCACACTTCAAACCTTCTGAAAAACCCTTTGAACTCCAGTCTTGAAGACCCTTCGTAGAAACCTTATCAGCCAGAATCATGCTAGTGATGCCCATTAATGCCTTGAGAAAGGATGTTGATTTTGTGCAACGGTCACTCATTTCTGTCTTAAGATCAGACTTGTCAAAGACATGACAGACTTCCATCGCAACATGGAGGAGTGCAAGTTATATTGATCTCAGTTCGCTCAGACTGCCATTGTTTTTGTCTTTAGTAAGCTGATACTCTTTTTTTGCTATAGCAGTAACTGCACTTCAAAACATTTTATCCCGCAGAACAATGACTTTCATTTAGCTTTCGGTTGCTGGAGTTGAAGTTGGTTGTGGAATCTGTTGTACATCCCTCTGTCATAGCAAAAAGCTAGCGTTCACTCTGTCTCTGCCAGAATATTGCTCAGTGTTCTTTCCCCCTGGACTGTAGGAACATTGCATGTGAGACAATCTATTTTACTGAATTTGCCTTGTGTGTTTATGGGATGTACTATTTTGGAACAGTTGCAGCTTCATTGTCGGATAATCTATTATTCTGTTCAGTTTTCCAATAAAGTTATACCAATTCTTCTTTGACTTCTTTGTATTATAACTGTAGCCTTCGAAGAAAGTGTGTTTTGTTTAAAGTCAAATAGTATAACCAACCAAATTACCTCTGGAGCACAGCACCTTACACATGCCTTTAAAAATGATAAAACTTCTGCTATAAGCAATGTCCTTGATATATTTGAAGAGGATTTGGTTTGGACTTGGAGAGCGATGCACAAAGTGTGTCAGGTGGGGTACAGGAGGCACGGTAGCCATATCCCCAGGCCATGGCTCTAGCTCAGACATGGCAATCACGGAGTGGTGGCAGCAGAGGCCTGTACCTGAGACTCCAGAGCCCATTTCAAAGACTCCGACCGATATCAAGCAGTGGCTGGAGGACCAGTAGAGGATGAACAACAAGAAGAGAGAAAGATGAACTCTATTACAGTAAAATCTTACATTATATTCACCGTTTTAAGATGCCCCCAGAATGTGGTGACACTTTGAGTGCAACATGCGAGAAAGCACTTTTCACTGTACTATTAACATACATGTGACAATAAATCTCAATCTAAACTTAAATCTAAAACATAGCCTTATCTTCATCAGGACATCAAGCACAAATTGTCATTCGTTTTCCCAAATCTTGCACTGATGATAATGTCAATTTTTCTTGTTCTGATTTGCGACTGATCTACTGTTCAGACTTAAAAAAAATCTTTACTTGAAAGGATCGGGTTGGTAAACAAGAAATAAGTAAATACATTTTACTGGATTTAATCTGGAAGAAAGGATCACTGAAACTTCGCAGTACACTCCAGAATTGAATAGATTTACACCTCTAGGTTTACTACCCAAATGGTAAAGATGAAAACATACCCTAAAAGGGAACATTGCCCAGTGTTTATGGGCATGTTGTTCGGGCTCAGGGATTAGAGTTGAATGTTGTTGCTTTAGGATGCTGACTGTTGAGCTATCTCAAGGCTAGGGGGCAGAATACCTGATCGCTCACTGACATGAACCCCTACTAACAAAGTAATGATCAATCTTGTGTCAGAGTATTAGAAATCAATCTTACTGAGGCATCAGATTCCATGTCTGCAGTAAAGGGTCCTGAAGCCATACTTTATTGGAACTGTACAAAGGGCAGAATTATCACTCATTTAGAATGCAAGCAGTAATGTTCCCTTTTGTGCAATGCAACACTTGAAGAATTTGGCAGTCCCTCTGTTACACTACGCCAATGCTTCTTCAATCTTCACCTGTTTAATTGTGAGGTGGTTCACCAATTCAAGTGTAAGCCGCTGATCTCTCTAATTGCGATTAATTTGAGCTTAATGTGGGAATGTTGTTTTGGGAAACCAATGCTCCCAAGTGCACATACCTCAAATTTACATTGGTTATTATCAACCTTGATTCAGCTCAATTGTACCAGCAGACAGGTGAGGAAAGTAAAGAATATGTGTTGCGGGAATTAGAACAAGACAGGCACCCCACCTCAAAGCCATTAGGAGTGGTGTCCATGAAGACAGATTTACATGCTTGCACATCAGTGGTGAACGCCTAGATTGAAATCACCTGTAAAAATTGCAGAAAGTTTTAAGAAAGTGAAGGAACAGGATAACTTCCTTTGCAGTCAAAATGCATCAGACACCAATCCACCCTCACATCGGTATGCATAGCACAAGTCCACCTCTTTCTGCAATGTCGTCATCTCTAGTGGAATCTTGAGCAGATGATGTAGGAACTCGGGGCTCCTTGCCGCCACTAAATCACCCATATGTCAACAACCTGTCAACAACAAGCACGGCCACCGAGTACCTGTTTTAGTCAATACTGTTCTAATCATGGTTAGAATGTACCTTAATTCCAGCTACCAGCCTCGACCTGTAACCATAATATCCTACTTTCAAAAGCAGTGAATTCAGAATCTTTAAATTTTGGAAAACAGAAGTAGATGGGTTACTGATTACCAAGAGATGAAAGATTATCAGGAATATGTGGGAATGTAGAGTTGAGGTCAAAATAGGATCAACCACAATCTTACAGAATGGTGAAGAAGGCTCAAAGGTTAAGTCGCCTATTCTTGTTCCTTGTTCATATGCTTGCATGCTAATAATAGGGAGGAGATGGGGAGCCCAGTGGTAATTCTGTTACAATTTTAATCCCAGACCCAGCTAATGTTATGGAAAACAGGGAGCAAATCTTGTCATGGCAAATGGTGGGATAGGAATTCAGTCAAGAATCTCATGGTGACCGTGAAACTGTTGTTGCGTGTTGGGAAAAAACTTCCCCATTCACTGATGGCCTTCCCATGTAGGTGTGATGGTCAAGAAAGCATAACAATCCTTCTTCTTCCTCAGGGGGCTTAGAAAATATGGCATACCCATAACATCCCTCACCAACTTTTACAGCTGCACCGTTGAAAGTATACTATCAGGGTGCACGATGGCCTAGTGCAGCAACTGCTCTGCCCAGGACTACGTGTACAACTCAGGCCATGACAGAGGCTGACCTCCCATCCGTTTACACTTCTTGTTGCTGCAGAAAGGCTGCCAACATCATCAAAGACCCCTCCCACCCTGGTAACACCCTCTTCATCAGGCTGAAGATACAGAAGCTTGAATACATACACCAACAGGTTCAAGACCGCTTCCTCCTCACCGTTATCAGATTGATGAAGGGATTCTCTAACTTCAAATAATGTCGATCTTGTTAATGATGGCTTTGCTCCGCACACCTCCTGTGCAGCATAGCCTATATGCCTCACTCCCTGTCAGCACCTGATGCTCTGTATGTCCTTGCTTGCTATGATCTGCCTGCATTGCTGTCAAACAAAACTTTTTACTGTACTTGGGTACACGTGACAACAATAAATCAAATCAAGTAAAATCAAGGAAAGGAAACTGCCATTCTTACCTGGTCTGGCCTATGTGTGACTCAGGACCCACAACAATGTGGTTGACTCTTAACTGTCCTATGGATAGTAAATATTTGACTGGCCAATGACACGCTCATCCCACGAATGATGAAAACGAAAATCAAACAATCACTGCACTGAAAACTTCCTGGCCTCAGCAACTTTTTCTTTGGAAAGTTCAGGAGGGTAAGATTTCTGATTTCCACTACCCTTAATGTGAAGAAGTGTTTCCTGACATCCCACCATACTGGCTTGGCTCTCATTTTAAAGTGCTTTTCCCTCTTGTTCTGGACTTCACCAGACACAGTTGGTTTCTCTCTATCCTATCAAATTCTTTAATCATCTTAAACACCTCAATTTAATCAAAACTTAATCTCTTATACTTCAGGAATGCAAATCAACCTTACAAGCACTTCAAAAGAAGCACTTGATTTTCTTTTATGCAGCTTATGTTCCCACTTCTTAACACTGTAGACTTAAATTGGTTGTCAAATGTTAAAGTGCTCCATAGTCATCTCTGCCTCGTGATTATTGCATATAATGAAGAATTAGTGAACATCAGCTCAGAAATTGTTTATTTAAATTTAAATTGTTCCAAGAAGTGTATTTGGAAAGGAGTGCATTCATCACGTCTCCCGGTCAGTGTCTGTCCTTCGATTTAAGGGTGACGTTTGCTCAGGGTTGTGAATTTCCACTGTGGGTCTCCATGACTACGTGGAAAGAGTATCCTGCAGGTTACTAAGACATGGAGTAGAGAATTCTCTTGCTCTTCTTTCCTCCTCTGCCTCATCACGAAGGTGATGGATTTGAAGGGAGATTACGGACATAATAAATAGCAGCAGCATGTATTTTTTTAATCCATTCATGTGATGAAGGCATCTCTGCCTTGGCCAGTATTAATTGCCCATCCCTAATTGCCCAGAAGTGTCTCCCACATTGCTATGGGCCTGGAGTCACATGTAGGCTAGACCAGGTAGGGACAGCAGTTGCCCTCACTAAAGGTCACTAATGAACGGATGGTCTTTTATAACAATCAACAATGGATTCATGGTATAGTTGGACTCTTAATTCCAGATTTTTTATTGAATCCAAATTCCACTGTCTGTCATCACAGGATTTGGGCATGTGTTTCTGGGTTAATAGTTTTGCCGTTGCCTCCCTTACAAGATGCACATCAGGAGTGTGATGGAATACTCCCCACTTGCTTGGATGAATGCAGCTCCAACAACACTCAAGAAGCTTGACACCATCCAAAACAAAGCAGCCTGCTTCACTGATGCCACATCCACAAACATCCACTCTCTCCAGTCCTGATGCTCAGTAACAGCAGTCTGTGCTATCTTCAAGATGCACTGCAGAAATTCCTCAAAGATCCTTGGACAGCACCTTCCAAACCCACAATGTCTTCCATCTGGAAGGGCTAGGGCAGCAGATACAGGGGAACACTACAATCTGCTATTTCCCCTCTAAGCCACTCATCATCCTGACTTGGAAATATATCACTGTTCCTTCATTGTCACTGGGTTAAAAGCCTGGAATTCTCTTCCTAACAGCTTAGTGGGTCAACCTACAGCAGATGGGCTGCAGCTGTTCAAGAAGGCAGCTCACCACCACCTTCTGAAGGGCAATTAGAATTGGGCATAATTAGAGATTAAAACAAAACATTAACAGCAAGCTCCTCAGCATCTTTAACACCAATGTTGCCATACATCAATGTGAGCATCAAAGTGCTTTTGAAGTGTTTTCTTTGACTTCTCCTGAGGGAACATTTTTCAACCCCCTGGATGTCTCAATCCCCTTTTAATTGTCCACACAAGTTTGAGCTTGTTCCTCTCAGGGAAACCAAGGGTTAAATGCTTCCTCACAGCGTAGGGTACTCTCAAAACCAGGAAGTCTGAAGGAATCTCAATCCTGAAATTGGCTGCCAAGGTCATTGGCTGATCCAATTGGAAATATTTACACTTTGCAGTTGAATGTACATTCACATGACCTCCATACCCTCCAGCATTTAGATATGGCTAGTTTCCATCCTTCAGGAGACTATTTTGGTTGAATGAAATCTGTGAAAGTGTAGCTCGTACATGATCTGTAAACTAAACTTGTAATTGTGTCATTCATTTCACCTCTTCAAGATGACAGAAAGCACTTTACAGTCAAGAAAATTTCGTACAGTAATATAGTGGTCTCTTAACTGCCTTGTGAAAAGGCTTAGCAAACCATTCAGCTGTATCAAACATAGAAATATAGAAAATAGGAGCAGGAGTAGGCCATTCAGCCCTTTGAGTCTGCTTCGTCATTCATTATGGTCTTGGTTCCAACTTGGAACCCTGTCGCCTGCTTTCTCCCTATACCCTTTGATTCATTTAGCCCTGAAGAACTACATCTAACCTCTCTTAAAAAGTGTCAATGTTTGGCCTCAGCTGCTTTCTCTTCTCGCAAATGCCTCAGTCTCACTACTCTTTGGGTGATGACATTTTTCCTTATGCCAGTCCTAAATATCCTGCCTTGCATCTCCAAACTGTGATCTCTGATTCCTTCCTGCAATTACCCAATCTAGTCCTGTTTCTATGAGTTGCCCCCTCATGCTTCTAAATTCCATTGAATGTAATCCTAACTGATCCAATCTCTCTTCATACGTCTGTCCTGCCATCCTAGGAGTCAGTTTGGTAAGTCTTGGTTACACTTCCTCAAAACTGCAATGAAACTTCAAAGCAATGAAATCAGATAGACCACAAGTCATTGAATTAAACATCAGAAATAACAATGGTACACTCGGCCATGTCAACCCTGAATAGTCCTCCTTACTAACATTTAAGGGCCTTATGCAAAACCTTGGGAGCATTGTCTCACAGATTAGTCAAGCAACAGCCTGACATCATCATTCTCATGGAATTGTATTTAGCAGATGCCACCATAATCATTCCTGTCTCTGTCCTGCCAGACCACAGCCTGCGTCACACTAATATACAGTTGGGAGGGAATTACCTTGTTTGTTCTCAGCATTGACTCTGGACCCCATGAAGACTCATACCATCAGGTCATCCACAAGCAAGGAAATTTCTCCTGATTGCTACATATCATCGTACCTTAGTGGGTGAATCAGTGCTCCTCCATATTGAACATTACATTCAGGAAGCTTTCCAGGGTCAAAGTCACAGAACCTGGGCCTCCTGGTCCAAGGGTAGGGACACTACCATTGTTTCACACATAGACCCCTTGGGACAACATTCTTAACATTATGCAAAGCAGGATAACACTTTCAAGTAATTTTAGGAAGGGATAATTTTTAAATCTCAATCATTATATTTACTGTTCTAAATTAATTCAGGATTGATTAGCTATTTTAGTTATTCAGTTATTAGTTATTTCACTCATCAACCCACTTCAAAGATGTTATTACAAACCTGTGGAGGAGATGGGACTTGAACCAGTGCCTCCTGGCTCAGAGTTAGAGATACCACCACTGCACCACAAAAACTGGTCATTTAGCAGGTACTTTCTTAAAAAAGCCTTTTCAGAGTTGGTGTCACACACCTCCACAGCAGATGGGGCTTGAACTGATGTCTCCTCTCTCAGAAATAAGGACACTATCACTGGTCTTTAAGATCCTGTTCATGAGCAGACTGGAACATTCTGTATCTAGCTCAGCTGTAAACCCCTATTCTGTCATCGGTTTTATGAATCACCCTTGTGGCATCTATGTTGGTGTTAACAGATTGTTGAATAATCTCAACAACTTACATTTAAAAGCACCTTCTAACCTGTTGTTGAGTCAGAGAGTCAGAAGGTTATACAGCATAGATCAGAACATTCGGCTTAACATGTCCATGCCAGCCAGATATCTTAAACTGATCTAGTCCCATTTGCCAGCATTTGGCCTATATCCCTCCAAACCCTTGCTATTCATATACTCATCTAGATGTCTTTTAAACGTAGTAATTTTACCAGCTTCCACCCCTTCCTCTGGCAGCTTATTCCACACATGCTTGGAAATGTTGCTCCTTAGGTCCCTTTCAAATCTTACTCTGCTCACCTTAAACCTATACCCTCTGGTTTCAGAACACCCTACGCTGAAAAAGAAAGGCCTGAGTCATTCTATCCATGCCCCTCATGATTTTATACACCTCCATAAGTTTACCCCTCAGCGTCCGATTTTCCAGATAAGGAAGCCCCAGCCTATTCTCCACAGTCAAACGATTTTTGGAGAAGGGCAACTAGTATATTCACTATCTGTGTAGCTACTGATTTTGGGGTCATATGATGCAAGCCATCAGGGCCAGGCGACTTAATGATCTTTAACCCCATTACTTTATTGAATGCCACTTCTCTACTGTTGGTGATAGAAGTTAATTCTTCTCTCATATTCTTTAGTATTAATGGATGTTCAAAGCATCTTCTACTATAATGACTGATGGAAAATATCTGTTTACCTCTTCTGTCATTTCCTCGGCCCCCATAACTGGCTCGCCAGATTCATTTTATAAAGGCTTATGTTTGACCTCTGTCTTCCTTTCTACATATTTAAAGAAGCTCTTATTGTCAATTTTTATATTTCTAGATACTTTGCTCACATTGTTTATTTTGTCTCTCTTCATTATCGTTTTAGTCCTTCCTTGATGGATTCTGAATTTATTCCAGTCTTTGCTGCTCTCACTGGCTTTGGCATCCTGATATGATTTTCCTGCTTTTCCTGAACTTCTTTGGTTAGTGATGGTTGGTTTATCCTTCTCTTTGAATCTCTTCTCCTTCCTTGGATTTATTTTTGCTCACAAACTGCCTCCTTAAAAAACTGCCACTGCTTGCTTACTGTCTATCCTACTAATCTATGCACTCAACCCACTTTAGCTAGCTCTATACTCGTTTCATTTTAATTCCTTTTATTTAAGTTCAACACAGATGTTTTTGACCCAAGTTTCTCACTCTGTATATAAAGTCCTATCTTATTACGATCCATGGGGATCTTTTACTGGTTGTGCTGTTCAGGAGCACATTCAGATATACGTTAACACTGATGCATAGAACATGATACTAATACTGGTAATTAAAAGCTTCATTAAAAATGTAAATATTTAAAGATTGACTTAAAGGAGAAAAGCTAGCTCATTAGATAGAGAGTTTAAGGAAACATTTCCAAAGCTTAGAGGCAAGGTGGCTTATGTTGGAATAATTAAAATAGGAGATTAGCAGAGATCTCAGAGAGCTGTAAGGCTGGAGGTGGCTACAGATAAGAAGGTGTTTAGATGTTGAGTGATTGTAAAACAAAGATGGGAATTTTAAAAATGAAGTGTCCCCAGACTGGCAGCTAATGTTGGTCACTGAGAACAACTGTGATGAAGAATGGGACTTGGACTGACAGAAAATTTGGACGAGCTCAGTTTGCCAAGTGTGCAATGTGGGAGGCTCACCTGTAAACTCTTCCACAGCCATCAGTTGTATAATTTACTCTCACAAGCTGAATGTAAAGCACATACTGTAACACAGAAGAGCTAATAACAATTTTTTTACACACTAAAACAAAAATTACTAAAGAAGCTTAGTGAGTCTGGCAACCTCTATAGAGACAAAATAATGTTTCAAGCCCAGTGACCTTCTTCAGATTTTTTAACCAGTTCTCGTACAACATGAGAAGCACCAACATATTGTGGGCTTCCAGTCATGACAACCATAAATACCTTTCCCCTGAAAGTAGAACGGGAATAAAACCTCATATCTATTGCATTGTAAGTTACTGCAATGGAATCTATAACTTTTTAAGTTAATCCTTTATTCATTCACAGGATGAGGGGCACACTCACTAGGCAGCATTTATTGCCCAGAGGGTAGTTAACAGTCAAACACATTGATGTGAGTCTGGAGTCACAAATAGGCCAGATCAGGTAAGGATAGCTATTTCCTTCCATGAAGGACATTAACAAATCAGATGGGCTTTTCCGACAATCGGGTCATGGTCATCATTAGACTCGTAATTCCAGATACATATTGAATTCAGTTTCCCTCATCTGCCAGAGCACAATTCAAACCCAGGTGCCCAGAACATTGTCTGGGTCATTGGAATAACAGCCCATCAATAATAGCACTATGCCATCACCTCTCTTTTGAAGTTAATACTTTGAGACAAGCTTTAACTGAAAAGGGAAGCTGAGAAAAGAAACTTTTTCTTTCAGTTAGTAAGTAAACTGAGACTGAAACTGAGAGTTGGAAATGGAAACTTCTGGTTGACGCTGCGTGAAAACAGACGGAGTTCAATAGAAGTTGATAAATATAGTGGGGCAGTACAGGCAACCTGAAGAAATCAAAAGCAGCTGTTATAGCTGTTTCTGTTGTTTAAAGGGAACAATAGTTGGTTTATGACACCAAGGTAAATTTGAAGATCTTTCATTAATGTGGGACAGTTTTGCTGAAGTTGGTTTCTATGGAATGTGGATTGATAAAATTTGGAATAGTTAAATCTGCGATTTATTGTGTAAGCTGCAGTGTAAAACTCAGTTGCTTTTTAATTCCTGTTTAACTAATATCGGAAGTCACACGTCAACAGGTTATAGTCCACCAGGTTTACTTGAAATCACAAGCTTTTGGAGCGCTGTTCCTTCATCATATAAAGGGCTTCCCCTGACAAAGGAACAGTACTCCAATAGCTGGCAATTAACCCTGTTGGACTCTCACCTGGTGTCTTGTGACTTCTGACTTTGTCCACCATAGTTGTGCAGTTTTGGTCTCCTTTTCTGAGGAAGGATGCTCTTGCTCTTGAGGGAATGCAATGAATGTTTACCAGGCTGATTCCGGGGATGGCAGGTCTGACTCATGAAAAAAGATTGACTAGGTTAGGATTGTTTTCGCTGGAGTTCAGACGAATGCAGGGCGACACTTATAAAACTCTAACAGGATTGGGCAGGGTAGTGGGTGTGTCCAGAACCAGGGGTCACGGCGTGAGGATTTGGGGTAGACAATTTAGGACGGAGATGAGGAGGCATTTCTTCACCCAAAGATGGTGGTGCCTGTGGAATTCATTACCATAGGAAGTAGTTGATGGCAAAACATTGACTGTGTTGAAGAGGCGACTTGATATAGTACTTGGTGTGAATGGGATGAAAGGTTATGGGGATAAAGCAGGATTAGGCTATTGAGTTGGACAATCAGGCATGATCGGGAAGAATGGCGGAGAAGGCCCAAAGGGCCGAACGGCCTCCTGCTGCTCCTATCTTCTATGTGTCTATTTAACACTGACATCTCCACATTGTAACTAATCTTGACCTAGGCTTTAGATTTTCGATGATTCATTAAGATAGCACTTTGTGTTTGCCTTGTTTGACTCCTGTATAACACAAATTTGTCTGCTTTGAACTGTGCAATCTTACAGCATCATCTGTTTAGTAGTCAACTGATACATGATCTCCCTTGCAATTTATAAGTAAAGTTGCTAGCCTCAAATGAGTTAGTAACACCAACCTGAACACAAGGTTGGCTTTCACACTACTGATTAGGGACAGGGTATTCATTCAACAGTTACCATTCTTGATGATTTAATTGAAAACCCAATTTCAACAAGATTGGCTAAGAAATAATTTTCTTTGAAAAAATTAGCAGTCCAATCAGTTTATTAGACCAACAGCACGGTGTTGATTTTTTATACTGAATGAGACCTTGTGGCACCATTGCTCAGGTGGGGATCAGAGATTGCCTATTGGGATCATCATTTTTTGGGATGAGCATCGAGTGATGCTGAACTGCAAACTGCTCTTGTGATGGCAACAGTGAAGTACAGGCCAGTTAGAAAATGCCAAGTTATCCACACCAGTAACAGGAAGATCAGGTTGTTGCAGCAAAAGCAGCAGCAGTGCTGTCGAGGAGATAATGGGAACTGCAGATGCTGGAGAATCCGGGATAACAAAATGTGGAGCTGGATGAACACAGCAGGCCAAGCAGCATCTTAGGAGCTCAAAAGCTGACGTTTTCGGCCTCGATCCTTCATCAGAAAAGCTTTTCATTCACGAACTTGATCTGCACATTGTTATATCCGAACGTCAAACCCCGCCTTCCCCAATTATAATCTCTTGCAAGCTCTATCGTCAGACAGAAGATACAAACGCTTAGACACACATACCAACAGGTTCAGAAACAGCTCCTTCCTGCCCTTACTAGACTTCTGGATGGACCTCTCAAATTTCAAATCTCATGTTGATCTTGCTCTTTGTGCACCTTATCTGCACTTGTAACTTTGTATTTCAATCAGCTTGTGATCGTTCTTGTATGGTATTAATCTGCCTGTTCTGCACATAAAACAAAACTTTTCACTGATACTAGGTACAAATGACAACAATAAATCAAATCAAACCAAACATCGATCAATTTAATTAAACTGTTCAGAGGTGCTGTTTCTCTCAAGGGAGTGCAGCAAACCTTTACCAGGCTGATTTAGGGGATGGTGGTCTGGTGTATGAGGAGAGATTGACTAGGTTAGGATTGTTTTCGTTAGAGTTGATGAATGAGGGGGGTATCCCATAGAGACTTATAGAATTGTAACAGGGCTGAACAGGGTAGATGCAGGGAGGATGATCCCCATGGTGAGTGTATCCAGAACCAGAGGTCACAGTATGAGGATTTGGGTTCTGTCGTCAGTTTTAAACATCTTCACCCAGACTGGGGTGACCCTGTGGAATTCATTACCACAGGAAGTAATTGCTGACAAAACATTGAATGTATTCAAGAGGCAACTAGATATAACACTTGGGGTCAAAGGTTACGGGGAGAAAGCAGGATTCGGCTATTGAGTTGGATGATCAGCCATGATTGTGAAGAATGGCAGAGCAGGCTCAAAGGGCCGAATGTCTTCCTCCAGCTCCTACTTCTATGTTTCTCTGGAGCTGTTGTGTCTTGAATCCAGTCCTACGAGCTCAGTGGTAGTGAAGTCAATACTACATTACAAGGGTCCTTAATGTAGTCTTATTGGTTTATACAGTGCAGAGAGAATCTATTTATCCCATTGGTCCTGTGTTGACTCTGTCAGTTCCATCCAATTATTCCTGCTCTCTTGCATTTTGCAATGACCTTTTAAACTGGTTCTCTCCAAATTAGTTTTTGATTTCAAATTTGAGAGATTGTCTAGAGGCAGTTCCTGGACCAGACAACTCACCGGGAATATTTTGTACTTCGTAGAAGGCTTGTAAGATAGCCGGTGATCTGAAACAATCTGTTGGTGTCAGAAAGACAAAGTTAAAATTCCACCATTGTGTTCCAACTAATCAATTCCTCCTGACAGAATTTGTCAACTTGTACCAACTTTTCAGGCAGTGAATTCTGGATCATCGTTATTACTGCATAAAGAAATTTCTACTCATCTCACCTCTTGTACGTCTGCCAAAAGTATTTAATTTTCGACAAAACACCTCCTGTTCTATAGAACAAAAGAAAGGATTTGATCCAAAAAATTGTCATTCTTATTCACAAGGATGAAGCAGGTAGAGATACAGGTAACTGAATGTCGCTTGAACCCGAAGCACATTTAGTGCTTAAATGCAAATTGCCAATCAGAATGTGTGATGCATGACAAAATAATACAAAGCTCTTTGTTACTTCCTTATTTAATTAGCTCAGACTTGCCTGTAGTGTCTAAAGATTTAGGGATTTCGGAGTCAGCATATGAGATGGTGCGGGTAGGAAGGGGTTTAGGTAGCTCACAGTGCGTGAAGACAGCAGGGTTTATTGCAGAATTAGTGCATTGTGCGTTAATGTGCAATCTTTAACAGATTTAGGGTGCTGTTATTGAGTTAGATACAGCTAACTCTTAAAGATACCAGGTCATTTTTGTTGTGACTTGCCGCTATACAGAATCAACAAGAGCACTTTTAAACACACCCTTTCTGGATGCACAAATCCGTTACTTTTTTTATTCACTCGTGGGACACGGTTGAAGTTGGCTGGCAAGCATTTATTGCCCTTGATGCTGAGCTGTGTTCTTAAACCACTCCTGTCCACATTCTATAGATTGACCTATAATTCCCTTATGGAGGGACTTCCAGAATTTTGACCCAGCAACAGTGAAGGAACGGTGATATATTTAGAAGATAGGATAGTGAGTAGTTTGGAGGGTAACTTGCAATTGGTAATGTTCCCGTGTGTCTTTACTCCTTGTCCTTCCAGAGAGAAGTGATTGGGGGTTTGGAAGGTACTGCCTGAAGATTTTTGGTGAAATTTTGTTATGTATCTTGTAGATAGCACGCACTGAGTGCTGCTGGTGGGAGGAGTTGATGCATGTAGGTGTAGTGCTTTGTCCTGGATAATGGCAAGCTTTTTGAGTGTTGTTAGAGCGGCATTCATCCAGGCAAGTGGGGAATATTCCATTACACTCCTGACTTGCGCTTTGTAGATGATGGACAGAGTTTGGGGAGTCAGGAAGTGAGTCATTTGCAAAATCACTGTATTCCTAACCTCTGACCTGCTGTTGTAGCCACTGTGTCTATATCATAGATCATAGAATCTCCAGAGCGTGGAAACAGGCCCTTCGGCCCAACAAGTCCACACTGACCCTCAGAGCATCCCACCAAGAATCCAACCTCCACACCACTCATCCCTGAACACTATGAGCAATTTAGCATGGCCAATCCATCTAGTCTACATATATTTGGACTGTGGCAGGAAACTGGAGCACCCAGAGGAAACACACGCAAATACAGGGAGAATGTGGAAACTCCACACAGACAGTTGCCCAAGGATGGAAACAAAGCCAGCCCCCTTGTGCTGTGGGGCAGCAGGGCTAACCACTAAGCGACCATGCTGTCCCTATATAGAACATAGAACATAGAACATAGAAAAGTACAGCACAGAACAGGCCCTTCAGCCTACGATGTTGTGCCGACCATTGATCCTCATGTATGCACCCTCAAATTTCTGTGACCATATGCATGTCTCTTAAATGACCCCAATGACCTTGCTTCCACAACTGCTGTTGGCAACGCATTCCATGCTCTCACAACTCTCTGTGTAAAGAACCCGCCTCTGACATCTCCTCTATACTTTCCTCCAACCAGCTTAAAACTATGACCCCTCGTGTTAGCCATTTCTGCCCTGGGAAATAGTCTCTGGCTATCAACCCTATCTATGCCTCTCATTATCTTGTATACCTCAATTAGGTCCCCTCTCCTCCTCCTTTTCTCCAATGGAAAATGTCCGAGCTCAGTCAACCTCTCTTCATAAGATAAGCCCTCCAGTCCAGGCAGCATCCTGGTAAACCTCCTCTGAACCCTCTCCAAAGCATCCACATCTTTCCAAAAATAGGGCGACCAGAACTGGACGCAGTATTCCAAGTGCAGTCTAACCAAAGTTTTATAGAGCTGCAACAAGATCTCACGACTCTTAAACTCAATCCCCCTGTCAATGAAAGCCAAAACACCATATGCTTTCTTAACAACCCTGTCCACTTGGGTGGCTATTTTAAGGGATCTTTGTATCTGCACACCAAGATCCCTCTGTTCCTCCACACTGCCAAGAATCCTATCCTTAATCCTGTACTCAGCTTTCAAATTTGACCTTCCAAAATGCATCACCTCGCATTTATCCAGGTTGAACTCCATCTGCCACCTCTCAGCCCATCTCTGCATCCTGTCAATGTCCCGCTGCAGCCTACAACAGCCCTCTACACTGTCAACGACACCTCCGACCTTTGTGCCGTCTGCAAACCTGCCGACCCATCCTTCAATCCCCTCATCCAAGTCATTATTAAAAATTACAAACAGTAGAGGCCCAAGGACAGATCCCTGTGGAACACCACTCACCACTGACTTCCAGGCAGAATATTTTCCTCCTACTACCACTCGCTGTCTTCTGTTGGCCAGCTAATTCTGTATCCAGGCAGCTAAGTTCCCCTGTATCCCATTCCTCCTGACCTTCTGAATGAGCCTACCATGGGGAACCTTATCAAATGCCTTACTGAAGTCCATATACACCACATCCACAGCTCGACCCTCATCGACTTTTCTAGTCACATCCTCAAAGAACTCGAAAAGGTTTGTGAGGCATGACCTGCCCCTCACAAAGCCGTGTTGACTGCATTTGATCAAGCCATGCTCTTCCAGATGGTCATAAATCCTATCCCTCAGAATCCTTTCTAACACCTTGCAGACGACAGACGTGAGACTTACTGGTCTGTAATTGCCGGGGATTTTCCTATTTCCTTTCTTGAAGAGAGGAATTACATTTGCCTCTCTCCAGTCCTCAGGTACGACTCCATTGGAGAGCGAGGATGCAAAGATCCTCGCAAGTGGCGAAGCAATTGCATTTCTCGCTTCCCAAAGCAGCCGAGGACAAATCTGGTCCAGGCCTGGCGACTTGTCAATCTTAATGTTTGACAAAATTTTCAGCACATCAGCTTCCTCTATCTCTATCCATTCCAGCATGCACACCTGCTCTTCAAAGGTTTCATTCACTACAACGTTCGTTTCTTTCGTAAAGACAGAAGCAAAAAACTCATTTAGGGCTTCCCCTACCTCCTCAGACTCCACACACAAGTTCCCTATGCCATCCCTGATCGGCCCTACTCTTTCTTTGACCATTGTCTTATTCCTCACATAAGTGTAAAATGCCTTGGTGTTTTCCCTAATTCGTTCTGCCAAGCCTTTCTCGTGCCCCCTCCTGGCTCTCCTCAGACCATTTTTGAGCTCCTTCCTTGCCTGCGTGTAATCCTCTCTAGCTGAACTTGACCCTAGCTTCCTCCACCTTATGTAAGCTACCTTCTTCCTTTTCACAAGAAGCTCCACCGCTCTCGTCATCCAAGGTTCCTTTATCTTACCACTTCTTGCCTGTCTCAGAGGGACATATTTACTCATCACTCGCAACAACTGTTCCTTAAACAGTCTCCACATGTCTATAGTTCCCTTACCATGGAACAATTGCTCCCAGTCCATGCTTCCTAACTCATGTCTAATCGCGTCATAGTTTCCTCATCCCCAATTAAATATCCTCCCATTTTGCCTAATCCTCTCCTTCTCCATAGCTATGTAGAATGTGAGGCAGTTATGGTCACTATCACCAAAATGCTCTCCCACCACAAGATCTGATACCTGCCCCGGCTCATTTCCGAGCACCAAGTCTAGAATGGCCTCTCCCCTCGTCGGCCTGTCAACGTACTGCGTTAGGAAACCCTCCTGAACACACCTTACAAAAACAGCTCCATTCAAATCTTCTGCTCGAAGGAGGTTCCAATTAATATTAGGAAAGTTAAAGTCACCCATTACAACAACCCTACTGCGTGCACACTTTTCCAAAATCTGTCAACCTATGCTTTCTTCAATCTCCCTGCTGCTATTGGGGGGCCTGTAGTAAACCCCTAACGAGGTGACTACTCCCTTGCTGTTCCTAATTTCCACCCATACTGACTCAGCTGGCAGATCTTCCTCGACAATGGAAGCTTCTGTAGCTGTGATACCCTCTCTGATTAGTAGTGCTACACCCCCTCCTCTTTTCCCCCCTCCCTATTCTTTTTAAATGTTCTAAGCCCTGGAACATCCAGCAACCATTCCTGCCCCTGAGAAACCCATGTCTCTGTTATGGCCACAACATCATAGCACCAGGTACTGATCCATGCTCTAAGTTCATCACTTTTATTCCTGATACTCCTTGCGTTAAAGCAAACACACTTTAACTGATCCCTTGGTTCCTTCCCAGGAAAATCCTTCCCACTAGCTGGTCTACCTCTTGCTACTGCCTCACCTGCATCAACTCTCACCTCCGGTATACAGCTCAGGTTCCCACCCCACTGCCATACTAGTTTAAACCCTCTCGAACTACTCGAGCAAACCTTCCGCCCAGGACATTGGCCCCCTTCCTGTTCAGATGCAACCCGTCCTTCTTGTACAGGTCCCATCTTCCCCAGAAGGCATCCCAATTGTCTACATAACTGAAGCCCTCCCTCCTACACCAGCTGCGTAGCCACGTGTTAAGCTGCGCCTGCTCCCTTTTCCTCGCCTCGCTGTCTCGTGGCACCGGTAGTAAACCAGAGAACACTACTCTGTTTGTCCTACTTTGCAGCTTCCATCCTAATATGGTGAGATAAATTGAGTTTCTCGTCAATGGTAATATCCAGGATGCTGATGGTGAGAAATTCAGCGATGGTAACACTACTGAATGCCAAAGGGTGGCAGTCAGATTGTCTCTTATTGGAAATGATCATTACCTGGTATTTGTGTATCATGAATATTACTTGCCACTTGTCAGCCTGAGCTTGAATATTGCCCAGATCTTGTTACATTTGAACATAGACTGCTTCAGTATCTGAGGAGTCACAATGACTGGTGAAAATTTGCAGTCATTGGCAAATATCCCCACTCTTCACAATATGATGGAGGGAAGGTCATTGATGAAGCAGCTGAAGATGGTTGGGCCAAGGACACTAGCCTGAGAAACTTCAGCAGAGATGTCCTGGGTTTATAATATCATGAGAGGAAGAGATAAGGTGAATAGCAAAGGCCTTTTCCTTAGGGTGGGACATTCTTCTGATGTGCCAGGCATATCTTTCACTGGTGGAGAGTTTGCCCATGTTTCTCATTGATTCCAGTTTTGCTACAGCTCCTTGATGCCACAGTGAGTTGAATGCGCTCCTGATGTCAAGGGCTGTCATTCTCACCTCACCTCTGAAAATTATCTTTTTAATCCAAGGCTGAATGTTTGAATCAAGGCTGTAATGAGGTCACAAGCAGAGCGGCCCTGGAGAAACTCACACTGGGCGTCACTGAGCAGGTTATTGCTGAGTAGATGCTACTTCTTAGCACTGTTGATGACACCTTCCATCATTTAACTGATGATCGAGGGTAGACTGATGGGGTGCTAATCAGCTGAGTTGGATTTGCTCTGCTTTTGGTGTATGCAACATACCAGAGTACATTTTGCGTCCTTGCTATTCTCAGTGTATGCGCCAGATGTTATTCAACATAGAGGAATACTGATTCATCAGCTGAAGGCGTCAGTACTGGTAATCAGCAGGAGATTTCCTTGCCCATGTTTAACCCGCAACAATGAGATTTCATGGTGTCCAGAGTCAATATTGAGGAGTCTCAGGGCCACTCCCTTCCATACTGTATACCACGTGCCCCCACCTCTGCTGGGTCCCTCCTGCAGGTAGGACAAGTCATGGGGATGATGCTGATGTCTGGGACATTGTAAAGTCTGATTCTGTGAGTATGACTGTGTCAGGCTGTTGCTTGACTAGTCCGTGAGACAGCTGTCCCAATTTTAGCACTAACGCTCCGATGTTAGTGAGGAGGACTTTGCAGGGTCATTAGGGCTGCAGCTGTCTTTCTTGTGCCTAGTTTGATGCCAGGTGGTCCATCTGGTTTCATTTCTTTGTTGAGATGTTGTAACAATTGATACAAGTGAATGGCTTACTAGGTCATTTCAGAGGACAATTGACAGCTGAACGCTTTGCTGAGGCTCTGTAGTCACATGTACGCCAAACCCAGCAGGTCTTCTTCCTTGAAGGGCATTAATGTGCCACATAATTTTTTTCAACAATTATCAATGATTTTAAGATCACCACTAGATTCTTGATTCAAGGTTTTTTGTATTGAATTCAAATATTACCCTTTGCTGTGGCAGGATTCCAATCCAAGTCCCCAAAATGTTATGATAACAAAGTGTGGAGCTGGATGAACACAGCAGGCCAAGCAGCATCTCAGGAGCACAAAAGCTGACGTTTCGGGCCTAGACCCTTCAATGTTAGCTAGTTTCTGGAGTAAGAGCAGAGCAATGATACCAGCAAAACCTACACATACTAGACCTGCCCACACCTCAGGATGGGACATCATTACAAAAAAATTACCAGCCTGAATTAGCCTGGGCTTAACCACTTGCTAAAACAGATTATCACGCCTTTCATCACCTTGCTGTTTGTGGGAGCTGACTGTGCAAAAATTGACTCCTGCGATTCTGAATTTGATATGTGGTACAAATTCAAATGTATTTCATGGTCTCTGCAATATTTTGAGATGCCCTAAGATCATGATGATCTTTCTTGAACATCCTATTCACATTTCAGCTGTGCCAACCAACACAGAAAGGCACAATTGTACCAGGTATGATCTTCATTGGCACACATTGTATGTTGCTTGAGCAACATTTCACAATAAAAGTTCTCATCCTTGCTTCACATTTCTTGAACTCAGTAATCTTATCTATTCCCATTGATTAAGATGATATTTCCACTCTTCTAATTTGGATCTCTTTTGCATCCCTAGATTTTAACCATTTCACAGGGTCACTACATCTTTGTTGTTCTAGAATTCTTCTACTAAGCCTTTATATCTCTTTACTTTAAAACACTCTAAATTTTTGACTAGATATTTGGTTATATTTGGTATGCATTAGTATATCATAGGTCATACACCCTGCCAGTGTGGAAACAGGCCCTTTAGCCCAACAAGTCCACACTGACCCTCAGAGTATCCCACCAAGATCCATCCCCTATAACCCATCTAATCTACGCATCCCTGAACACTATGGGCAATTTAGCATGGCCAATCCGCCTAACCTGCACAACTTTGGACTGTGGGAGGAAACCGGAGCACCTGAAGAAACCCATGCAGACCTGGGGAGAATGTACAAATTCCACACAGACAGTCACCTGTGGGTGGAATCGAACCCAGGTCCCTGGCACTGTCAGGCAGTAGTGCTCACCACTGAGCCACCGTGCCACCCCAAATGTTCTTATGCTGCTCCATTCGGAGACAGATTACACTTATCATGATGATATTGTTGGTTTTAGTTCTTGCCGAACACATACTGGGTAATCTTAAAAATGTTGTATTAATAAATTAATAATTTTAAAAAATTAATACAAAAATAACAGCATTAGATGCATAAAATTATGCAGAGCATAGATAGCGTAAACAGGGAAAAAAAAACTTTCCCACTTGATGGAGGAATTATTGACCAGGGAGCACAGATTTAAGAGGCAGAAGATTCAAAGGTAGTGTGAGGAAACTCCTTTCCCACCTAGAGGGTGCTGGGAATCTGGAACTCACTGCCTGTAGGGGTGGCAGAGGCAGAGACCCTCGTAACATTGAAAAACTATTGAAAAGTTCATTATGATGCCAAGGCACACAAGGCTATGGGCCAAGTGCTGGAAAATGGGATTAGAATAGTTAGCTTGTTTTTTTTTTGACTGGCAAGGATGTGATGGGCTATATGGCCCTTTTCTCTGCTGTAGATCTCAATGACTCTATGACTGATCATTTTCCAGCATGATTTAATTAGCTAAAAACACTCAGTGATATCCTGAGATTGTAAAAGACTTTCTTGCCTTAACCATCTGTGAGCTTTCTCTTCAGCAGCCTGGAAATCATGACGTACAATATGAAAGTTTACATTCTACCATTCTTCTATTTTGTATCTTTGTGCACATTGCTATTTTAAGGGAAGTGTTTATAATTTTATTTGAAATGGACAGGCATGTCTTTAAAAATAAGAAAAAAAGAATTAATACAAGTATTGCCCTGATTACCAAAGGTAACAAACTCTCCCTCAATGTCAGCAAAACTGATCATCAACTTCAGGAATCAAGGAGGATATGCCCCTGTCTACATCAGTGGTGCTGAGGTAGAAATGGTTGACAGCATCAAGTTTCTGGGAGAGACAGTCTGTCCTGGAACTCCCACTTTGATGTGACAGCCCAGAAGGCACAACAACATCTTCCTTTTCCTGGGGAGGCTCGGGAAATTTATCATGCTCATAAGGACCCTCAGCAACTTTTACAGCTGCACCATAGAAAGCATTCTATTTGGATGCATCATGGCTTGGTACAGTAACTATTCAGCCCAGGACCGTAGGAAGATACAGAAAGTTATGAGCACAGCCCAGATCCATTATGCAAGCTTATCTTCTATTAATTGACTCTGTCTACACTTCTTGTTGCCACAGAAGGGCAGCCAAAATGATGAAAGGCCCCTCCAACCCCAGTTATAGTCTCTTTCAACCCCTTTCATCAGGCAGAAGATTCAAAAACCTAAACACCTGTAGCAACAGGGCCAGGAGGGGGGCAGGGGGGCAATGGCCTAATGGTGTTATCACTGGATTGTTAATCCAGAGACCCAGATAATATTTTGGGGACCTGGGTTCAAATCCCACCATGGCTGATGTTAGAAACTGAATTCAATAAATATCTGAAATTAAGAATCTAATGATGACCATGAATCCATTGTTGATTACTGGGGAAAAACCCATCTGGTTCACTGATGCTCTTTAGGGAAGGAAACTGCCATCCTTTCCTGGTCTGGCCTACATGTAACTCCAGACCCACAGTAATGTGGTTGACTCTTAACTGCCCTCTGGGAAATTAGGAATGAGCAATAAATGCTGCCTAGCCAGTGACGTCTTCATCCTGTGAGTGAATAAAAAAAGTGAGCAGTTCCTTCCTAGCTATTATTAGACTTCGAAATGGACCTGTCAAATTTCAAATCTAATGTTGATCTTGCTTTTTGTGCAACTTCTTTGCAGCTGTAACTTCATATTCCTCGCTCTGTTCAATTACCCGTTGATCTTTACATGGAATAATCTGAAAACAAATATTTTCACTGTCCTTAGGTACATGTGACATTAATAAATCAAATCAAATCAAATAGAACATTGACAAAGTCATTTTTAGGCCAGGATTCTACATCAACTTGAGTTTACATGCTTTTGGATTGTCACTTTAATAATCTGTACCTAAAATTGTATTACTTAGAGAGAACTAAGGAAACAGTGAGGTAATGTGTTTCAGTCAGAAGGATGGAGGTAGACTGAATAAACAAAAATATGCAATTACATAGGGATGCAGGATCAGAGAGATATGGGTATACCTACAGTAATCTTTGAAGTGGCAGGACAAGCTGAGAAAATGTCAAACAAAAGTTGCACAAGATCATTGGTTTTTATTAATGAAAGAAAAGAGGAGACAAGCAAGAAAGTTATACTGACCCCAAAGCATCGGCCAGGCCTAAGCTAGAGTATTGCATTCAAATCTGGCTATCTCACTTTAGGAAGGATGCCAATGCCTTGGAGAAAGTGCAAAAGATGTTTAGTGGAATACCATCAGGGATGAAGAACTTCAATTACCTGGAGACACAAGATTAGCTGAGACTGTTCTCTGCTGTGCAGGGAGAAAATTTAACAACAGCCAATAGCTTTGTTAACACAAATAAAAACAAGCAGTTTCAACTAGTGTAAAGGTGGGTGATGGAAAGGCAAGGATTTACACAGATGTGACAGAAACACAAGGGAAATATTTATCGCGTATAAAGTTGTTAAGAGCTGGTTGTTACTTGCAGCAATTGGCACAAAGATTGGCAGAGTTGTTGACAATGAGGACGGAGGAGGATATAGATGAATTGGTCAGATGTGTCCATCAGTGGCAAATGGAATATAGCCCTAATAAATGTGAGCTGATGCACTTTGGACGAATGAATAAGACAAGGGAATACTCGATGAAGGGGAGGACACTAGGAAGTTCGGAGAAACAGAGAAATCTTGGGATGCTTACCCACAGATCCTTGAAAGTGGCAGGACAGGATGATTGGGTAGTTAAGAAGGCATGTGGCATACTGCCTTTATTAGTAATGGCATAGATTATAAGAGAAGTGAGGTTATGTTGGAGCTGTATAGAACTTTTGATGGCCACTGAAGTACTGTGTGCAGTTCTGGTCACCACTCTGTAGGAAGGATGTGATTGCAGTGGAGAGGATGCAGAGGAGATTCACCAGAATGTTACCTGGGATGGAGCATTTATCTATGGAGAGAGGCTGGATGAATTTGGTGTCTGTGGAGCAGAGAAAGTTGAGGGGGTCCTGATGGAAGTATACAAAGTTGCGTAAAGGAACATGGTCAGGGTGAACAGAAAGCAATTTCCAATAGTTGAAGAGTCAATAACATGGGGCATAATTTTAAAATGAAAGTCTGGAGGTTTAGAAGAGATTTGTGGAAGACCATTTTCTCCCAGAGAGTACGTGTGGTCTGGAATGCACTACCTGAGAAGGGAACTGAGAAGGGAAACCTCACAACATTTAAAATTATATGGATGAGCACTCGGAGCGTCATAACATTCAAGGCCATGAGCCTAAAGTGGGAAAGTGGGACAAATGTGGGTGGTAGTGTATGTTTGATAATACAGACTTGATAGGCTGAAGGGCATCTTCTGGAGTCCATAATTCCTAGTTATTAACCTCATATTTGCTGGCTTAGACAAAATGAAATTAAATTAAATTTAATGAAATCAGGAAAACAATAATATGAAGCCTGTGATTATTAGAAAGGTCACTGATTCTAGTATGGTTCTATGATTTGCTGAAGGAATGTGTCAGCATGTGTGTGTGTCATTAAATCCCTACAGTGTGGCAACAGGGCCTTCAGCCCAACAAGTCCACACCAAACCTCAGTGCATCCCACCCAGACCCATCCCCCGTGTACCACCTGAGCTACACACCCCTGAACACTACGGGCAATTTAGCATGACAATCCACCTAACCTGCACAAGTTTGGGCTGTGGGAGGAAACCGGAGCACCCGGAGGAAACCCACACAGACGCAAGGAGAATGAGCAAACTCCACACAGACACCTGAGGCTAGAATCGAATATGGGTCCCTGCTGCTGTGAGGCAGCAGCGCTGACGTGTGTGTGTGTGTACATGCATATGTGTGTGTGTGTGTGTGTGTGTGTGTGTGTGTGTGTTGTGTGTGGTGTGTGTGTTTGTGCGTGTGTGTGTGCGCGCGCGGGCATGCGTGTACAACAATGATGGATTGAACTGTCACGTAACTCCAGAGAAGCTGAAGTTCTGTTTAAAACAGACGCAGTGGATCAGATATGATAATGTGGACTATTTATCAGTCAATAATTTGTGATTGTGTAATCATCATGCAATTGATTGAATGACATAAAACATAAGCAAACTAAAACTCAAGTCAAAGTCTGCTAAACCCAAGAGATATGTCTTCTTTCAGAGAGACACAAGCAAGTCTTGATGAGCAAACAATCAAACTGTTCGTGGGAGACAACAGTTGTGATGTTTGCCAGTGATTAGTCTGGAGGCTGGAGAGCTTAAGGGATTGAATGCACAGCTCATCTTGTTTTGGAAAAAGACAGTTTTCTGCAGAGTGTCATCATCATTGATAATTACTCACTGACGAATATGATTGTCCACCCAAAAATTCCATGCCACATGGGTTTGATGGGCCTTGGAAAGTTAATAAACCTGATTCTGGAGCCACATCTCCAACCTCATATTTGACTGCTGTTTCCAGGAGATGGCATATATCCTCGATCTTGAGATCATTGGCAATCTTTTCTCCAGTTCATTTTCCATAATTCCTCTTACCGACAAATGGTGTTGAAGAATCGTATCCCTTCATATGGAAGATTCCTCCAAGTCAGTTTTGTCTGACTGGGGGTCTCCCAGACATTCACATCAATAGTTAGTTAGCTCAGGAGGAAGTTGTCTGATCAGTAGCTGCAGGTTGCGAAAGAGCAGGCTGATTATCTGTTCTGTTCTGATACAAGTTCACATCAAAAGTTTCACTTGTGATTGTAAGCAATGCACGGGCAAGGTTTTGCAGTATTTTCCATAGTTTATTTTGCTTGAATAAAGAACTTTGGTTATATCCCATTGTTAGAACTACCTTGGATTATTGATACCTAGAGTAAGCCTGACAGATCAGGCAGAGTGATTATAAAGGCCTATATATGCTTCCAGGTAGCATCGTTCCAAGTGGTTGGCAGGGACGGTGGGTACACACACATGTGAGTAAAATAGATCAGGTGGCCACCGCACCATCTTCCTACCCACGCCCCTGAGTTCACCCTCATAATACAGGGGTATTGGATCGGCACCCAAACCTGCAGCACATACACCCATTGTAAATAGATAATGAGCAGCCAGTTGAGCTTATATGACACTGCCCACACCACATCACAGTTGACATGGGCAGTTGGGAGGAAGTGGGTATCTCAGATGTTTTTATAAACCATACCTTTTAAACAGTTAGACGGAAAAGGGGTGCTATGTTTTGAGGGTATTTTTCATGCATCAGGTGAATTCCACCCAAAAGGTTAGCCATGCTTCCTGCTCACAAGTACTTTGAAATCTCAGTCCTCCAAACCCTCACCTCCTCCCCAAAGTGCAAACACTGGGCGGCACGGTAGCTCGGTCGTTAGCACTGCAGCCTCACAGTGCCAGGGACCCGTGTTCGATTCCCGCCTCGGGCGACTGTCTGTGTGGAGTTTGCACATTCTCCCTGTGTCTGCGTGGGCTTCCTTCCGGTGCTCCGGTTTCCTCCCACAGTCCAAACATGTGCAGGCTGGGTGGATTGGCCATGCTAAATTGCCCGTAGTGTTCATGGGTATGTGGGTTATAGGGGGATGGGTCTGGGTGGGATGCTTCAAGGGCGCTGTGGACGTAAAGGCCTGTTTCCACACTGTAGGGAATCTAATCTAAACTACCACCCCCTCACCCAAAGCCCCCTGGATCCAGGATTCATCAGGGCCTTTGTGCTCTTCGTGCAATTCCTCATGGTGGCCATAGTGGAGTGATGGCACCACTGAGACTACAAGAGGTGCAGGCCAATTAGATCACAAGGTGGACGTTCTCCCCAGTGAAGGCCAGGATTCGCACTCTGAATCAACTGAGGCCATTCCCTTGCCTGTCGTATTTGCAGAGCAGGATCGTCCTTTGTCAGTATTGATTTGGACTGCACTGTCTGAAAGGATGCAAGAAGTAGAATCAATGTCATTTGAAGGGAAATTCAATAAATCTTTGAAGGCAAGAAAAATTACAAGAGGACAGTAAAACAAAACAGGTGTGTGGGCCTAACTGGACAGCATGAGAGGCATGATGATGGGCTTAATGGGCTTAATCTGAGCTGGATTACTCATTGCTTCTCACTGCTGTATGTTCTGAAAGATAATTCAAAAGGAATAAGACATTTATGAGAAGTAGGACATGGGGACTGAGAATTTCATCTGAATCATTCAAAGAACAAAGAACAATATAGCACAGGAACAAGCCCTTCGGCCCTCCAAGCTTGTGCCAACACAATTTGCCCTCACATGTTAAAAGTGTCTTCACTTACAGGACCTGTATTCTTCTATTCCCTTCCTATTCGTGTACTCATCTAGGTGCTTCTTGAATGCTGTTATTGCGTCTGCTTCCACCACCTCCTCTAGCACTCACCACCCTTTGTGTGATACAGTATCTTTGTCTGATTAAGTGAATTTGCCAAATTTCAGCAGAATTTTAATTAATACAGACTACATTTAATATACTTTATCCAGAACTTCATTGGTTAGCAATTGCTACTTTGTAACTGCAGCACAGAGTGAACTTCTGAAGAATGAGATTGCTAACTTTCCTACATCATCTTGTAGAATCTTATCCAAGATAAGTAAACTCCAGAAAAAAGGCAAAATTGTACTTGTGGCATTTTTTTAAATGAACACATATTAATAGTTATCAATATATTATCAAAGTAAAAATCTCTTTCCAGTCCCATCAAGATGAACCTAATGGACTGGCAAATTTCCCTATTTAATTAGAAAGGTGGATGGATTCATGAGAGGAAGGCAATGGAGGGATGTTGTAGAGAGGGTGGGTATTGAGTGAAATCTCTAAGAATGCACAACAGAGTTGACAGCCCTGCAGGATCCCACATTGGGAATTCAGGCAGAGAAAACAATTGCCGTTGTGGGAGCTTTGGCACAGGATAATTGAGGAAAATTGTCCTGGATCCACTCCCCAACCAAAGCTTCAATGCCATTGTGTGGTCCCAGTAAAATTTCACAACAGAAACACAGATCAATTAAATGTAGCCATGAATCAAAGTCATTGTACTTTAAACCATTGTTATCCTGGTCACAGGTAACTTATAAGTCCAATCATGCAACTAGGTGACCACAATTTGAGATCATCTAGAATGACAATGGGGCTGTCAAAGGATGAACATGCAGAGACTTGCAAAGCAAGTTGAGAGGGGATCTGCGTTTTCAAATTGAAGTGAGAACCTTAACTTGAATGAGAAAATGATGAAGGCAAATAGAATACCAGCAACCCTCTGGCAATGTGCGATTGCAAGGATTTTCCTTTTCCACCCCCAGAGCAGATGAGTGGAACAGTTTCCTCAGATATAACGGCTAATGCAGAAGGCAAAAAAGTCAAAGAAAATGCTGGAATTCTGTAAAACAAACCAAAACTACTGGAGGTCAGGCAACATCTGATGAAACAGAAATCCCCTTGCAGATTGATGACTTTTCATCAGAACATTTCCAATCTCATGGCTTTGTCCTTGTATTTTTGCTGCTAGGGGTGGCTAAAGCAGGGCTGGAGGAGGCTTGGACCAAATGGCCTTCTACTGTTAGGCAGAATCTCGAGGCACTTACTCTGACTAGGTACTGCCATGGCATAAGGCCAAAGGTTGGATAATGTGTCTGATAGTGCTGGAGTCTTGCATGATCTACCTTTGAGGACAAGAATTGAAAAGTCGTGGAAGCTAAAATGTGTTAGCCAGAAAGCATTATAGAGACCTAATGATATTTAATAGAAGAACAATGGACTAAGAGGTATGTTCTTGTCAGATTTTGTTGTGGCATTTAACTTAGCTCTTCCTTCAGTCAGTCCATGTAACCCTCACAGTTACAAGGACACATTTAACTCTTGGGTCTCTGGAGATATCAAGCAACATGCACAATGTAGTTTGATCTACAACCAAAGAGCACTTTATTGCTCTGCATCAATGTAATCATGAAAGAGAGTTCTTAAAACAATCATTAAAATTAAAATTCCTTGATTTAGCAATAAAAAAATAACTAGTTCTGTTGAATTTAACATGACATAACTCAACTCAAAATCACACTGTCAATCCTTTGATGGATTTATCTTCACTTAGCATATCAACAATATGCAGCTTT